>NW_011934269.1:146396-163972 GCF_000733215.1 Auxenochlorella protothecoides
TGCAGGTGCGAGTTGCCATTGGTGTGCATTTATTGGGGAGGGAAGGAGGAAGTGGGGATGGCAGGCGGTGTAAGGGCTGTGCAGCCGTTGCTGCGTGCAGGTTTGAGGACTAGGAGCCTACACACACTTCCCGAGCCCCATCACCATACCCATCACCCAACCCCCCGGCAGACGCGCTGTTCCGGCTCATCCACACGCGCTCCTTTGGGGTGGCCACGCAGGCCTTGCTGCTCCGCGTCCGGCTCATGTCCAGCAGGAATGCGCTTTCAGACCGCTTCTACAGGTGAGCGGGATGCAGGAGCGGTTCCTGTGTTATGCAGGGAAAGCCATGGCCAGCCAGGCATTCTGCCTGGGTGTGCACATTGTGCCAGGGTTCTACAGGACCGTCATCATCAGTGCAACGGCCTGCTTTCCGTGACATCAGCCCTGCGCCCTGCCTACTCTTGGTCGCTTGCAGGGGCCTGTACTCTGTGCTGTCCAGCTCGGAGCTCACAAAGTCCAGCAAGGCGCCAATGTTCCTCAGCCTCCTGCTCAAGGTGTGTGGTCTCGGGTTGGAGGCTGGGGTGAGCTGGCTCGGCTGGGAAGGGGGGGGGGCCCCCCCCCCCCCCCCCCCCCCCCCCCCCCCCGACCGCTCCCACCCCTGCCTGCCCACCTCTCTGGAGGTCACAGGTGGGGCGACCCGGGGCGCGGAGTCGGCCACCGCGCCCACCCACCCGTCCTCCACGTCGTCCAGGCAGCGCGAGGAGGCGGAGAGCTGGCGCCGCGCCGCGCCGCTGCTGGAGGAGCTGAGCGGCGCGGCGGTCCCGCCCGCGGCGCGGTCCTGCGCGCCGACCTCGCCGTCGCCGCCCTCGCCGCCGGCCCCCGCCTGGGAGTGTGCGGGAAGCGACCCCGCGCTCGCCAGGTCGTCCGATGCGTCCTGGGTGTCCGGAGACAGTGGGCCCCTGCCGCCCGCCTCCGGCGAGGCGGGCGGCCGCTCCCGGGGGGCAGGTTGGGCTGCCGTGTCCAGGGTCGCCACCGCCCCAGAGCGCCGCTCGTCGCCGATGATCGCAGCCCCAGAGCGCCGCTCGTTGCCGGCCGCCGCCTCGCCCCGGGCCGCGCCCTCCAGCAGCACGTACCGCCCCGGGGCCTGGAACGAGGCCACCGCGGCGACGGCGCGCTGCAGCTCCTGGCGCGTGGCGGGCGGCACGAAGCCCGGCACGCGCGCGGCCACGGCCGTCAGCAGCGCGCGCAGCGAGGCCATGCTCAGCGGCCGCTCGCCCAGCGCGGCCAGCAGCACGGCGCGCACGCCGTGCCTTCCCCGCGCGGCGGCCAGCACGGCCTCGCTGGGCGCAACGGGCACGGAGCCCGGCGCCGCAGCGGGCGCGTGCGCGGGCGCGGGGCTAGGCGCGCGCCGGGAGGAAGTCGGGGCGTGGTCCGTTGCGCTCCGCGGCGCGTCGGCGGGTGGGGGCTGGGCCTGGGGCGGGGGCAGGGTGCGCGCGCGCGGCGCGGCTGCCTCGCCGCCCAGGAGCTGGCGGGCGGTGGGCACGGGCCGGGGCCCGGCGGCAGACCTAGCGCTGCCTTTCCTCATGCTAGAACCCGCGCTGCTGGGGTCCTTGGCGCCGCGGCCCCCGGCCAGCGCCACCAGTGCGCCGTCGGACGCGCCCCGCCGCAGCGCGGCCGCGCCCCTGGCCGTCACACTCCCGCGCGGCGGTTCCGCCCCATCCCCGCCCAGCTTCACCGTCCGGCGGCCGTGCAGGCGGCGCTCGGCCTCCTCGCCCCGGGCGCGGATGCGGTCCCGCTCCTCCCCCAGGTCGCGCGTGACCACCAGCTTCTGGCAGACGTGGGCGGCACAGAGCGCGGGGGAGGGGGTGTTGTCCCGGTGTGCACCTGTACTGGGAACTGTGATGACGTCGCAGAGGGACTCGGGCAGGGATTTGAAGCGGAAATCCGTGGCACCCACGCGCAGCACCTGGTGGGGTGGAGTGGGGACGTCATGAGCGCAAGGCTGTGGCGACAGGTGGAGCGGGGTGAGTTGTGGGCAGGGCCCTGGGTGCAGGCAGGAAGGGTGCGCGTCACAAATGGGGGGCTGCCATGGGGTGGCGTGAATCGTCTATAGGCCCCCCTCCTCCCAGCAGCGAAAGTCCGTGGGATGATGCTAAGATGCCTCATGTTCAGTATGGCTGGTTTATGAGCATTCCAAGCCTGCTGGGCCATGTCCCCTCACCCCCCCCCCCCCCTTTACCAATCCCACATTGGTGCTGGGTCCCATGCTGATGGTGGCGGCATCGCCCGAGTCACTGGCAGCGCGCAGGGCCGCCAGGAGGGCTGGAGTCAGCCGGATCACGCATGCTGGGGCTGTGGAGGCCTGCAAGCTGACTGACAGGCTTCGGTGCCCGCCTTGCCCAGCCATGGCTCAAGGCGTGCCCGACCGGCAGCCTTCAGGCCTGGCACATTCAATGCGTGAAGCTGACAAAGTAGGGTGTTATGAAAAGTTTATAGTGATGACGGTGGACGTCCAAAAAGCGCTTCGTGGTTGTGCCTGGCGAGCATCGATCATGTCTCGGGCAGAGGGCGCGCGGAGACGATGTGGCTGGTGCCCATCAGCGTCTTCAGCCAGAGGGTCTTACACTCTTCGCATGCCCATGACGCACTCAGGCGTATCCACGAAATCTCCCCTTGCATTACTCACAAGTATACGCTAGTGCGCAGTTTGAGTTGTAGACCAGCTGAGCAGCCGGTTGGGGTGATCACTCGGCGGGTTCCGCCATGTTCAAGGGCGGGCAGAAGAAGGACAATGCCCTGGATCTCAGCAAGCTGGTGGACAAGACTGTCCGTGTAAAGCTCGCTGGGGGACGTGAAGGTGTGCGAGGAGGTTCTGGGCGATGAGTGTCTTGATCGGTACCCTTTGGCCTGGCCTGCTAGCATGGGGTGCCATACCACCCAACATCACCGACGTTCCCACTCGCACCACAACTTGCAGTGGAAGGAGTACTCAAAGGGTTCGACCAGCTGCTGAATTTGGTGCTCGATGAATCCACTGAGTTCCTGCGAGGTCGGTGGTGCCCGGGGACACCCTGCACTGGTTGGCCGGCTGCTGCACAATGGGGGTCTGCCTGGTCCTTTCGCCGCTTGCCCCTCATCCTCGTAGCATGGTTATGCTGCAGATGCTGAAGACCCACTGCGCGTAACAGACGAGACACGGACACTGGGCCTGGTGGTGTGTCGTGGGACGAGTGTGACGCTGGTGGCGCCAACTGCCGGCACCGAGGAGATCGCCAACCCCTTCATCCAGCCAGAGGAGGAGGCATGAGCGCGTGCGCCAAGGGTTGCCATTTGGTGCTGCCCAGGGAACACGAGCATGCGCTGCAGCTGCTAGCGCACATGGAGGAGGCAGGGGGAGCGCCTCTGAACGAACTCTGCTTGCCCGGCATGTGAGCCTGCTCCATCAATTCCTGATCTCCCCATAATCTGTGCCATGGTCCTGCGCTGTCATGGTCCTCTGACTCATTGACCCTACCTGGCCAAAGCCGTGCTCGAGATTTCAAGCCCGGTGCACAGCAACGAGTGAGGGGGCGCTAGCATAATAGTAACATCTCGTCCTTGCAGCTCAGCCAGTCATCGGTCGAGTCGCCTGCTGTCGATCACCTTTATCCAGTCCAGGCCCAGGGAGTAAGGCCCCTCCTGCTGGTAGTCCCCACCGGCCAGGGCCAGACCAAAGCTGACAATGCGGGACCGGTTCATCTGCACATGCGTCTCCACCAGCCGCCCCTTGTAGGTCAGCAGGAAGCGAGCCAGCGGGATCTCCACCTCCGTCCACTCCCCTTCCCTGGAGGTGAGGGGCAGAGGCGATGGCAGGTGTACAGCAAGGCAAGTATTTGGGACCTGGGACAGCATTATTTAACATACACGAGGAGAGTCCAAAGAGAATCCAGGATGAGTGGCCAAGCATATAAATGTTGTATCCTGCCAACCTGTGGACCAACCCCACATCCCATCAGCAAATTCGTCCAAATAGCCTGGCAATTCATCGCCCCACCTGGCAAACAAGAAGGCCTGGTACACGTCATGGGAGCTGGCCTCGCCGATGATCCAGTTCTCCGTTCGAATGGATGCAATGTACCGCCGCCCATCTCCCAGCACCCGCAATACCATGGTGTCATACTGATCCAGATCCAGCCGATCCTGGGTGTCCTGTAGGGGGCAGACACTCGAAGTCAGAGGCCGGCTAGGGCAGCGGAGTGCATCTTGCGTTGAGCTGCCACACATCCTCCATCATATTCCTGGAAACAGCAATCACAATCCCGCTTACCCGGGTGTTCATGCCCACAAAGCCACTGCGTTTGAGTCGCTCATCCGCGTCGGCCCCAGTTTCACGGCTGAAGGTCCCTTGGAACACCGCAGTGCCCTGTAGATGCGAGGAACAGGGGCTGATTTGGTCGAAGTCGTTTGTAGCCTGGCCAGTGTCAGCTCCCTCTGTGCCATCCACCCTCCCATCATTATTGCATCTGTGCTCCACCCAACAATCCCTCCCAGGACCAACCCCACCCAGTCTCTCACCGGGTGAGAGGTGGATGCGATCAGGGAGGCTGTTGATCGACCACCCAGCTCTCTGTCGGAGAACGTCGCCCACCGTGCCAGGGATGCGGGGGTGGAGAAGTCGAAGAGGCGCTGCTCAAATGTGGGAATGGGCTCCCGAACTGCATGGCGCAGGGCACCAGGGGAGTCGGTACGTGCACTGTCGCCTTCTGGAAAAGAAAATACACATAGCCTCCCACGAGTCTGCAGTACAAACCTAATTCAAGAATATATCACCTCTCTCGAGGTATCGTTGCGTGCTGCGCAGAAGGCGAGCGAACGCCATCCCTTCAAGGAACCCTTCACTACAAGGGTATCAGGATGAGTACCATAAGCTAGATATATTTGATTCTAATAAAAGGTTCGAAAGGACGTGAGAGCTGCTTGCCTCGGTTGTTGTTGTCGTGGCGAGATTTGTGGCATCGTGATGTCGGGACAAAGAGCGCGCTGGCGCTCGGTTCGACTCTTCCAATCAGGCATCACAGAGCATCCTACCAACTCATGCAAAAGTCCGACTGGGCACTGTGATCCAGCATGCAAAGACTTGTGATGAAAGTATTCAAGCCGCATGAGGATGTGATGCGAGGGAATGGGATCTTTCAATTTACGAGACCTTCCTGCGACACCGACGGAGCGCGAATGAGCCATCGGAACAAGCGAGAAGGCATGTCAGCTGACCCCTTGACCGGGCCAGAAACATTCTGCGGGTGTACCGATGTGGCGACACGCCCCTGAGCGCACTCCCAATGGTGTTTGAGGGGTGGGTGGTGGACCACCTGTCCGCATGGCTGGGCCACTTCTTCGACCTCCAGCGCGATCAGCTGCGCATCAGCTTGTGGAGGGGTGAGATGGAGCTTCAAGCTTTGAATTGGGCGTACGAGCCTGCGTGCCGCCCGGCTTTGGGAATTGTCTGTTTGGGTCGGAGTTCAAGGGCCCCCTGATTTCCAACCCTGCCTTCGAGTCTCAGAGGCAGACACGATGCCAAATTGGTTGGTGCAGTCAGACTCAGTTGATCATGCCAATCCCCCTTTTCCACCCCCATGCAGCCTGGCAGACGGGCGTGACTCTGGAGAACATCCCCATCCGCTTGGATGCCCTGGAGTACCTCCAGCTGCCGTTCCGGCTCACTGCGGGGAACATAGGCCGGCTGCAGCTCCAGATCCCCTGGCAAGCGCTGCGCTCCCCCCTGATCCTGGAGGTGGCGGATGCCAGGCTGGAGGCGTGCCTCAGGGGGCCAGAGGAACTGTGGCAGGAGCCCGCCGAGGCCCGAGCCTGGGCCGGCAAGGAGGCGCGACTGGCAGGGGTGGAGGCCAGCGCCCTGGCTGGGCCGGAAGGCGCCCAAGAAAGCGCGACGGCGGTCCCTGCCCCTTCCCAGGGCTCCACGGGCCTCCTCTGGGGGGCGCTGTCCAGCCTGGCCTCCTTCCTGGTCAACCGCCTCCAGATCCGATTCACCAATGTCAGCCTGGTCCTCAGGGTGCGGGCGAGGGGCAGGGTGTCTTTGGATGCGGAAGAGCATGCAGGGGATGTCAGCTCCTGCAAGTTTTTGAGTCCCTGCTATGGAAACTACACCCACTTCCTCAGTTCACATTCTCGAAATTCCATCCCCAAAGGACCCTGGCACGGGGCTGGGGGTGGAGGTGCGCCTGCCCTCCGTGCACACATGCTCGCCGTCTGTCGCGCTGCGCATGCTGGGCGCGGCCCTGGACGAGGCACTGGGGCAGGAGGGCGACGACCCCGGCATGGTGCACAAGGACGTCGCCCTGGCGGCCGTCTCTGTCTGGCTCCTCCAGGGGGAGCCTGGCGTGGGTACGGACGCAAACGGCTGGGGGGAAGTGGGCGCCACCAGCCTCGGCATCGACCCCACACAGGCCCCCCTGGGACCCCTCCCCCTGCTGCCGCCCTGCGACGGCGTGCTGCACCTGGGCACCACCGCCGCGCTTTCCAATGGCACGTTGCGCGCCGATTGCACACTGACGCTGCCCTCCCTGCGCCTGTCGCTGAGCGACGCGACGCTGGCAGGGGTGGTGTGCCTGGCCGACGCCGCCGAGCGGGTCTCGCGCCAAAATCGGGCGGCCCTGTTCTGCCCCGCCTCCTGGCGCCTGAAGTCTGGGGGACGCGAGGGGTTTGCCAGGTGGGCGGGCTCTTTTGGTGTGTGTGGAGGGTTGAAGGCGCCCTCAGTGCTACTGACTCGACCCTCCACTGGTTGCCAATGCTGTTGTGTTCTACAGAAACTCATGCTCCCCCCTTTCTGGACGACGGACGTCCTATTCAACCACCCTCTCTGTCCACCCCTCCTCGCAGGCGCATGTGGGTCTTTGCGCTGAATGGCGTGCTGAGGAGCGACGCTCGGTGGGACGCGGGCGTGACGGCGTGGGTGCCGGCGCACAAGCGTGCAGAGCGCCGGAAGCGGTACATCCGGCTGTACCGCGCGGTCCTGGAGCGGCCGGTGCAGCCGGCTGCAGGAGTGGGCGCTGCAAAGGGAAGCGGCGGCAGCGACGACGCCGTCGAGGAGCCCTGCTGCTCCATGCTGGAGGCGGCGGAGAGGAAGCTGTGCCTGCCGGACATCACCCTCTGCCGCGCCGTGGCGGCACGCATGGCGGCCGCGTCCCTGGCCAAGGCCGCCGCAGCCGCCAAGCGCAAGAAAACGGGGCCGAAGGCCGTCCCCTCCCCCGGACAACTTCTCCTTGCAGCGGCCGGGCCTGCGTCGGATGAGAAAGGGCTGATTGGGGCTGATCTGGCGCCGGCTGGACTCAGGGGCGCCGCCATGCCCGAGGAGGGCGCCCCTCCAACAAGAGACGACACACGCACCGAGGAGGGGTTGTCTGTTCCTCCCGCTGATGCGATGACGGCTGCCAGCGCCCTGGCCACAGCCGCTGCTGGCAGCGTGCCGGAGGCCGCACTGCGCCCCGGCAACCCCGGCTCGGAGCTGCCGCGTCCGGGTGCAGAAGGCGACGGCGTTCCCGTTTCAGTGGGCACGCCAGAGCAGGTGCTCGCGCTCTCCACCCGCCCCGTGTCCCCGCACGCTGCGGCTCGCCGGGGCGTGGTCTCGCGCGGCGTGTCTGCCATGGCGGGCTTCTTCGGCGCCCTACCTCGACGAGCGGGCTATGCACAGGTGTGCTGTGACCTGGAAATTTGTGTGGTGCTCGCAGTGTGGGTGCACGTGTTGATTCGGTGCTTGCATGGTGTGTATGATCGAGTCCGTACAATGGGTTCCATCAGCACACCTTGGCCTGAGCCACCCATGCATGGCTTCATGGTGTCGCCAGGCCATGCCGACCTTGCAGCATCATCCCAATCCTCCCGATCCTTCCCTGCCCCCTGCAGCCGCCGCGCCCGGCGCCCCCCGACGAGGAGGAGGCCGCCCGCCTGCTGGCGGCCATGGAGGTCGACACCGTGGATGAATCACGCGAGGTTAGTCATCATGGGGCCGCGGGTTTGCGAGCCTCCCTGCGCCTGCGCATCCCCGCCGCCTCCCTCGCGCTGGCGGCCCGCGGCCGCAGCCTGGCGCTGCTGGAGGCCCAGGGCCTGCGGGCGGCGGCGGCCTACGACCTGGCCGGCGCCGAGCTCGCGGCCTCCCTCTCCTGCACGCGCGTGCGGCTCTTCGACTGCGGCGCCGGCGCGCCGCAGAGCCTGCTCCTCTGCGGCGCTGGTGCGGATGAGGGCGGCGCTTTTGACCCAGGACCGGCCAGAGGCGCCGCGCTGACCGTGCGCTACGTCCGTGGCCGGGCCGGCCCCGCGGCGGGTGAGGCGGCGGTGGGGCCCACCGAGGTCTGGCTGCGGCCCGGCACGCTCCTCGCGCTGGGCCGCCTGGCGCCCCCGCCGGGGCCGTTTGCCGCCGAGCGCGCGGCGGCCGACACGGCGCTGGGCTGGCGTGGCGCCGAGGCGCTGGGCCGCGCCAGGCTGGCGGGGTTGGGGCCTCCCGTGGCCTGGTCCGTCCAGCTGGCGGGGGTCGACGCCAGGCTGGCGCTCGGCGCCCGGCGGTGCCTGCTGCTCAGCGCCGGGCAGCTGGCCGCCCGGAGCACTGCTGCAGTGGTGATGGGCGAGGCAAGCGATGCGGGTGTCGACGACGCAGATTTTTTGGATCAGCAACGTGGGGTCGGTCCCTCGCATGCCACGGCCGCAAGCGTCCCGTGGCGCTGGAGCGTGCGCCGCGTGGCGCTGATCGTGCAGGAGTGGGAGGAGGGCGGGGCGGTGTTCCGCCCCACCCAGCCGCCCGTACTGCAGCCGACGACCATGCAGGGGGACCTCTGCCTGCCGCGCACCCCCAACGTGGGTAGCCGAGGGTGCTGCTTGGGAGGTTTGTTACCCGAGTCGTGGGACGGTTCTTGATGGGTACGGCTATGTTTGGACATGCCGGTGCTCAGGGGGTGCAGGTGCCCTGCCCGGGCGACCATGCCGAGTCCTTTCTCACTCCTCTTCCCAAGAAGTAAACATGGGACTGTGCCAGCCTCTGCGTGGGGCATTTCGTCTTGAAACAACAACAAGAACATGCCTCCGTTCCTTCCCTCTCCAGGTCAAGGCCCCTGCGCTGAGCATAGAGGCCCGCGGCTGGAGCTTCAGCTTGGGCACCCGCCTGCTGGCCGAGATCCAGGCGGCGTTGCAGGTGCCCACCCAGGCCAGGGCACCTCCGGTCCAGGGCATGCAGGGTGCGAGTGGCGGTGCGCTCGGCGACGCAGGCGCCGTGCCGCCGCTGGCCGCTGGCAGGGATGCCGGGTCTGAGATCGAAAGCGATAACCCCTGCCGCACGCGGCTGGTCCTCTCACTGCAGCGCGTGAGCTGCGCAGTCGCCTTTGACGCGGCGGAAGCCGGCCCGGCGCCGTTTGCCACGCGCGGCGGCGCGGGGACGCGCGCTTCAAGAGGAGGCCCGCCGCCCGCTGCGCCCGCCGCCCAATCCCCGCTGCTCTGCCTGCGCCTGGGCAGCGGCGTGCTAGGCCTGGCCCTGGGAGCCAGCGGCGAGGCGAACCTGGGCGCCTCGCTCCTGGACCTTACCCTGCAGGACCAGACGGCGCCGGGGTCCGGATTGCTGCCCCCTCCCGTGGTGGACCGCGGCGCATGGCGCGTGTCGCCGCGTGTGACCCTGGCGCGGCTCGACCTGGACTTCTCCCGCGACGCTGGCGCTGCGCCACGCACGGCCACGACGGTGCGCCTGCACGACGCAGCGTCGGCGGCCTACCGCGACGAACCCGGGAACTTCATCGCCCGCCTGCACCGCGGCCGTCCCAACGCCGGTGTGATCACGGTGGTGGAAAGCGCGGCGCACCTGCACGTCGGCGTGGCGCTGAACAACGTGCTACTGGGCCACGCCGCCCTCATGCGCATCCTCCTCCTCACCCTGCCCGACACGGGTGTGGGGCCCGAGGAGGTGGTGGGGAGTGTGGCCGAGGACGCGCTGCGAGGAGGGGCGGGAGGGGGCGTCGACGTTGGGGGGACAGAGGTCGCCCCTGCGCCCCGCCACAGCACGGCCGCACCCGCTCAGACGCTGCCTGTGCAGAGCGAGAGCTTCACGCTGGACCTGGAGGAGTGCGTGGCGGAGTGGCGATACCAGCCTGGGGGTACCGCGGCCGCGCGCCTGGCCCCCGCCGCGTTGGACTTCCTCCTCACGCACGGCGTGCTGGGGGTGCTGGAGGCGCCGCGCTGCGTCCTGCGCTTCCCGCTGGACGAGCCGGGCGAGCGCGTTGCGCTGCGCGGCGCCGCGCTGTCCTGCGCCGCGCTGGGCGTGGGCGGCCGCGCCCTGCTCCCCCTCCTGCGCCTGCCCGAGGTCGCCCTGACCGTGGAGCGCGCGGGCGGGGGGGCCCCGCCGCGTTTGACCCTGGGCGCGCGCGATGTGCTCGCCGGCCTGCACCCCAGCCAGATCACCATGGCGGCGGCGGCCGCAGAGCTGTTTGCTGCCGAGCTGGCGGCACTGCGGCGCCCCAACCTCTTGGACCTCCCCGCCTCCAGCTCAGGTGCCACAGGAGGGGGTGGGGAGGTGTCGGGAGGGCCGGGTGAGGAACCCATGCTATGGAGAGCAGGATGCCTCCTGCTCTGGGTGGTGGATGAGAACAGGTCAAGGCAGGATGCAAGTGTAGCGACATGCTTGTGCTGCTGCAGCCTTGCATGGCAGCGGGTTGATACCACGACCCAGATGAAGAGACCCCAGCTTCAAGTCTTGGTCCTGAAGCCCTGTGCCACATGCGCAGTGCCTCTGCCTGCCAGCACCACCGACGCAATCCTCTCCCGTCAAACTGCAGATGGCGCACGCTTGGGGGCCGAGAGCTCGAGCCCCCGGTCCATGTCGGACCTGCTGGGGGTGGCACAGGCCCGCACCCCGCTCACGCTCGCCGCAAGGATGGAGCCAGGCAGCCCCGCTGCGCCGGTCGCCACTCCGAGCCTGGGACGGGTTCCCCTGGTGGCAGATGGCACGACACCCATCGCCACCCACCAGCCGCCCCAGCCGCCGCGCTGGCTGCTGTCTCTGGAGGCCTGCTCCGCGCGCCTGACCATCGCAGAGGTGCGGCTGCAGCTGCTGGGCCCCAATGTGAGCTGCGCGGGGCTGGAGGGGCGCTGGCGCCGCATCGAGGTGGTGCTGGACGGCGCGCCTGGCCCCGGCGCCCGCCGCCGGCTGGAGCTCGGCTTCGAGACCCTGGACGTGAGCCTGCTGCGCCCGCTGCCGGACCAGGCCACGCCCTTTGCGGCGGCCGCGGCGCTGCGAGTCAGCTCCGACGGGCGGCGCAGCAATGGTGGGGGCGTCGCGTCGCCGGAGGGCGAGGAGGAGGCGGGCGGGGCATGGCAGTCGGGGCCGGGCAGCGGATGGGACCGCGGCATTGAGAGTCATGCCGGCTGGGCGTCTCCGCCCGAGGTGACAGGTCCGTGCAGGGCGTCAGGTGCGCCGGCGAGGCGTCCAGCGCACGGGGAAAGATGCGCCTTGGCTGTGATGCTTTTGGCACCTGATCGATTGCGCTGCGTGCTCTGTTCCATGAGGTCTCTGACGCATACAGATGGTTTACTGGTGCGCCCGCCAATGGTATCTGCCCCAACCCCACCCTTCTCCCTCCTCAAACCCTCCTCTCCAATCGATGCAGAGTCCACCAACCAGTTCCCGGCGGACGCCAGCGACGAGGGCGAGGTATTCTACGAGGCGCTGTCGCGGTCGCAGCGACGCTCCAGCGCCGGGACCAGCGCCGCCGCCAGTCGCTACTTCAGCGCGGGCGGCAGTGTGGACAGCGAGGGGGCGAGCACGCTGCAGCTCGACCCCGGCCCCGCCTGGGTGGAGGAGGGCGGGGCGGAGAGTCCCCTGGGCCCCAGCCCACGCATCGCCAGCCCCCCGCCCCTCGCCGTGACGGCGCCGCAGCTCCTCTGGCGCCGGGGCGGCGGCGGCGGCGGGGGCGTCCCAAACGGCGAGACGCGGTGCACGGCCGCGCTGCATGCCCGCCTGGCGAGGGATATTCTGATCGGCGGCGAGATGACCCTGGTCGTTCCTGTCCTCGCCGTCCACGCCACGGCCGACGTCGGGGCCTGGGAGGAGGCCGCCGCCTGCGTGTTGAACCACGTGGGGCTGATGGGCGGCGCACTGCCCGACCTCCGTGCGTCGGTGACTGCAGAGGAGAACAGCGCCGGGGGCGACGCGGGCGACCCGGTCGGCACGAGCGAACCAGGCGACACAGGGCCCTCCACGGCCTACCCCCTGCGCTGGCACGTGCGCTGCGCCTGCCTGCGCGCGACGCTGGTGTGCAACGCCGAGGAGTCCGGCCCGGGGTCGGCCCCGCCCTCGCCGTTTCACAGTGTGCGAATGGCAGACAGACACTCTGGCGAAGTCCAGAGCTGGCGGGGGCCCATCCTCGCCCTTACCCTTCAGGCCAGCCTTGAGGCGGAGGCGAGGGTGGGAGCGGACGTGGGACTCGCTGCGGTTACGAAAACGGAGGCTGGGGCAATCGCTGATGCAGCGCCCGAAGCGGCGTGGTGGCTGCAGCTGCGTGTTCCTGGGCTGCTGCTGAGTGCGGGCCTGGGCTCTGCAGTTTCTGATGCAGAGGAGCGGGAGCATGGCGCCGCGCCGAGCCTCTCACTCGGCGCGGGGCTGGCGGGGATCGCCGGCTTCGAGCTGCGCTGTGTCGGGCCTGTTGCTCCCCGCCCAGACGGCCCGGATCGCCAGGCGCTGCCAGTGCTGGATGCTGAACCCATCGCCAAGGAGGAGGAAGGCCAGGCACCGGGCGCTGCTCTACTCACGAGCATCGTATCATCAGCACAGAGCGCGGAGCCTCCGGGGCCGACTCCGCAGTCCCCCGAGGAGCCGCCGGGGTCATCGGCGCACGCCGTGCAGGTGGATCTCGCGCTGGCGCGTGGCTCGGTGTGGCTGAGCCAGGAGACGGCGGGCGTGGCCCTGGCGCTGACGCAGGCGCTGACGCTGCTCGCGCACCGCCTGCAGGCGCAGGCCGCCGAGGCGGCGCCGCACGGCGGCGCCGCGCGGCGTGCCGCGCGGGACAAGGGTGATGCCAAGGCCCTCACCGCCTGGGAGCTACGTGCCCGAGCGGGCATCCTGGCTGTTCTCGTCGGGGTCGGGGGCGTGGACGGCGTGGGGCGCGGGCGCTGCCCCTTACTCCAGGCGGCGGCTCACGACCTGAAAGCGTGCGCCGGCTCCGGGACTGCCACGGCGCAGCTGGGCTGCCGGCTGGAGGTCCGGAGCTGGGCGCCGCAGCTGGCCGGCTGGGAGCCGGTGGTCGAGCCGTGGCGGGTGCGCCTGGCGCTGCGTGGCGCGCTGGAAAGCGCGGGGCCGGGGCCGACCCCGCCGCTGTCGCTGTCCCTCGAATCCGACGACCTGCTGGAGCTGACGGCGAGCGAGGGCGGGGTGGCGGCCGCGGCGCGCGCCCTTCAGTCCTACGCCTTCCTCTCCACCCTGACCCTGGCGGGTGCGGGGGAGGCGGTGCGCGCCGCGCAGGCAGCTGCGGGGGAGCCGGCGCTGGCGGGGGGCTGGACGCTGGTCAACGCCACGGGGGCCTCGGTGGAGCTGTGGATGGGGGGGCTCGTCGGCGGAGGTGCCGCCGAGGCCGGCCCTGTGGGTTGGTCGGGCACGTCGGGCCGGCGAGACATGATTGGTGAGTTGCAGGGGGGATGCGGCTTGTAATTTGGTGGGGTGGTTGTATGTGTGCATGGTGCAGTGAATTGAGTACTTTGATCACGCTGGGCATGCCTCCTTGCATCGTGGGTGCTGTGTCACCGTGCATTGCGCGTCATGGATCTACGTCATCGGTTGCTGAGTCGGGTCTGATGTGTCAGACCGCCAAGAGTCTGGGGTCTCATGCTGGATGATCTCCCTGTCAGGTTCTCAAAGCCTGTGCTGCACGTGTGAGCTTGCAGCCATGCAGCAGTCAACTCATACCAATCCCGCCCTCTTCTCGCACACTTTTCTCTTTACCCCACCCCCCTTCCCACCCCTCTGCTCCCAGCTCCCGAGCGGCCCCACCTCACGGTGATCCCGGGTGAGCGCGTGGACCTCCCTGTCTGGCCCGGCTCCGATGACACCCTGGCTGACCTGGCGGCCGGGTACGCTGGGTACCCTGACCCCATGCTGGGCGTGCGGCCGGCAGGATGGCGAGGCGACATGACCGGATGCTCACCCGACCCCTCTGACCCACCCTGCCCGCCACGCCACACCCGGGTGTACTTCCGCGGCCCGGGCGGCACGGCGGGTTGCGTGCCCCTGGCCGCCCCCGGCACCCACGCGTATGGCGGGCCCTGGCCTGGCGCAGGTGGCCAGGTTCCGGGGTCGCGGGGGGATGGCGCCCCCCAACCCCGCGTGCTGGCCAGCGTGGCGCGCGGCCCCGACCCCTGGGCCGGCACCTCTGTGGTGCTGCACTCTGGCCTGCGCCTGGTCAACCGCGGCGGCGTGGCGCTGGAGGTGCGGCTGCACACGCCCCTCGGCTTCGTGGCTGAGGCCAGCCCCCGGGCCAGCCTGGGCGCGCTGCAGCCGGGCCAGGGCCTGTGGCTGCCCGTGCAGCACGCGCTGCTGAGCGCGCTGAGCTTCAGGCCCCTGGCTGTCGGTGGTTGTCACGGTGCCGGCCACGACGGGCATCATCAAGGCGGTACGCATGGCGGTACCGTCAGCCGCACCGGATCGGGCGTGCTCTTCTCGCAGGCGGGGCCCGGTGCAGCCCTGGCCAGGCACCCCCCCTTGCACCCCCCCGTGGTGGCTGCCGGTTCGACGATCGGCGGCCCACCCCCCGCGCCGGCGCTCCTGGCGCGAAGGTCGCTCGACCGCGCCAGGAGCTTTGGTGCCAGTGGCCCGTTGGAGTGGAGTGAGTCGGTCCCCGTCTCGCAGCTGGTGGGAGGGGCCAGGGCGGGCGCAGCCGCCGCCGGCACCTTCCAGTTGACGTGCCGCCAGGCGCCGGGCTCCCCCGGCCTGGACGCCCCGCTGGCCCTCTGCGTCGGCTCCCAGCGCCTGGCCCGGGAGTTTGAGGAAACTCCCCCGCGCGATGAGCGCACGTGGCCGCTGCCCGCCCCCTCTGACCCCAGCGGCGCGCTGGCCATCGTGGTGGGCGCCCCCCTCATGCTCCTCAACAGCCTGCCCGTGCCGGTGGAGGTGGGCGTGGGCGGCCAGCAGTGGACCCTGGGCCCCCTCCAGCGCCGCGCCCTGCACGGGCTGGAGGAGGCGCGGGCGCAACGGCTGCGCCTGCGGCCCGCCGGCTACGCGCCCGTGGAGGCGGCCCTGCTCTCGCCCGCCATGCTGGGCGCGCTGGGCGCCGAGGCCGCTGAGCGCCAGGAGGAGATCGAGGTGGTGGTGAGCTGGAGGGGTAGTGGGAGGAGGGTACACCGGGGAGAGTCGGTGTCTGGGCGTCTGGCTGATGACCGCCCCCCTTGGAAGTTCAGCAAGCACTGCATCCTGCCCTGCGCTCTTATAAACAAGGTATGTCCCTACAAACCCATCACCACCGCGCCCCAGGAGCTGCCTCCCCACCCTTCTTCCTCCGGCCCCACCGGCCCGGGGGCCCAGCAGGCGGTGCGGTGGGTGAGGGACACCCCCCTCCAGCTGGTGGAGGTGGGGCAGAGCGGGCACAGCGTGGGCGTGGTCCTACGCCACGGCCTCGACCCGGGGAGCGGGGCGCGCGTGCTGCGCCTGACCTGCACGCTCTGGATCTTCAACTGCACGGGGCAGCCGCTGGCGCTGCGGCAGGCGCACGAAGACGCCGGCCACTTCACCGAGGCCGAGCGGGCGGCCGCCGCGGAGGACAGGGTGAGGAACCAGGGTGGTGGCCGTGGCTGTGGGGTTGACACAGGAGTTAGGGGCAGGCATGCGGAGAGATGGGGGAGGAGCATGCCTTGGCAGGAGAGGAGGGGGGGAAGTTCAGGGAGGCGGCCCAGCGCAAGCCAGGGAAAGCCATGCAGCATGAGCTCTACGTGTGCGCAATGGCGCAGATGCTTGTGACGTCATGAGGTTAATTCAGGGTCTCTCACGCTTCACTCTCCTGAGTGAACCCAGCAATGACTGTCGCACCTCCGATGTGCAGATGCCGCAGGCCTGGCTCGCGCCCCTGGCCCTTCCGCCGGAGCTCCTCCGGCCGCGGGGCCCGCCGAGCGTGACCGCCTCGGCTGCGGGGCCGCCCACGCGCTCCCCCATGCTCCTCTCGCCCGCCAGGGGGGAAGCCGCGTCGAGCATGCGCCTGAACTCGGCGACCTCCTCCCTCGCGCCCCTCAGCCGCGCCGCCTCCTCGGTGGACGTCGGGGTCGCGGGAGGTGCGCGGGTGGTCGTGGTCTGAGCGGTGGGCTTGACGCTAGTGATGTGCGCTCTGCCTGGCTGCGGAGAGGGCAGAGGAGCCGTGCCGGGTCCTGCTCCAGGCCTGCGTCCCTGCGCGCTTCCCGACGCACACATCCCTCGATCCCCAAGTCCCTTCCTTCCTTCCTCCATGCAGCGGGGCTGGGCGCCGCGCTGCCGCGCGAGGCCGGCGAGCCGGAGCCCGGTCCGCGCCTGCTGGGCCACAAGCGCCCGCCCCCGCCCCGCGGCTGGGGCATCGTGGAGGGGGTCGACGGCCGTTCGTCCCAGGATCGCACCGTCTGGTGGGTGTGTTTGGGAGAAGGGGCCGTCCTAGCGGGCCAGCTTGGCATCTGGGGCTTCTTGCTTGATTCGTGATCCTCTCGTGTACCCGGACCATCAAACACCTCTGCCCCATCCGGCACGCATCCAGACCCTTTTCCATCCCATTCATCACACATCTCCTACCCCCCCCAAAAAACACAAAATACCGCCAGCTGGCCGGCGCTGCAGGGCGGGTTGCTGCAGGGAGGGAAGCAGCGCCTGCGCCTGCAGCTGCGCGCCAGCCCGCTGACGGCCCCGCCGGGGACTACCTTCTGGTCAGCCTCCCTGACCCTGGACTCCCAGGGCGGCGCGGCGGTGGTCACCGTGCCCAGCCCCGCCGCCCCCGCCTCCACGGCGGCGGCCGCCGGCGGCGCCGCGCGCCGCCCCGACCGCGCGGCCATGGTGGCGGCGGTCACGGCGGGGCCCGTGGCCGGGTCCGGCGGGGTGCTGGCATTGCACCTGGCGCCGCGCTACCTGCTGCTCAACTCCCTGGACGCGGCGCTGCAGTACCGGCAGCAGGGTACCGGCGCGGAGGCGGAGCTGGGGCCGGGGGTGAGCTGCCCGCTGCGTTGGGCGGATGCGGGGCTGCCGCTGCGGCTGTGTGTCCGCCTGCAGGAGGCTGGCTGGCTCTGGTCCGGCGGGTTTGGCCTGGACTCGCCGGGGGACACCTTCATCAAGGTCCGGCACCGCGACCGCGGCGAGACCATGCTGCTGCGCGTAGGCGTGGCCGCCGCGGCGGCGGGGACGCTGGCGGTGACGCTGAGCCATCAGCCCGCGGGCTTCGCGCCCTACCGCCTGGAGAACTGCAGCCTGCTCACCCTGCACGCCCGCCAGCGCCGGGTGAGAGAGCAGCAGGACGTGCTGCGGCCCTACTGCAGCCTGGGGTACGCCTGGGACGAACCCGCCCGGCCCCATCAGCTCGTGCTGGAGCTGGCGGGGGGGTGCGCCTCGGCACCTGGGGCCTCGACCAGGGTGGGGG
>NW_011934269.1:164957-175472 GCF_000733215.1 Auxenochlorella protothecoides
TGGGTTTGTGTGGGAGGAGCCAAGCAGGGTGATGTGTGGCAAAATCCTTGATGGTTTCCGAAGGATTCTCATGGCCAGGTGTTAACCCTTGGCTGCTTGAGTTGCAGGGGGAATGGGGGGGGGGCATGCGCTCGGCCAACAGGCTCTTGCGACCCGGTCCTACGCCAGCGCCGTACTCCCCGCCACTCGCTGCATTGCACCGCGCATGTTGAGTGGGTTGCAGGGTCGGCCTCCAGCGCCGTGCTCGTCCCCTCCAATGTATCACCCCTCCCCCCCCCAAAAATGCTGTGCTTTCCCAGGTGCCCCAAGACGACCTGGTGTCCAGCCCCCTTGGCCCGGTGAGGGTGGTGCTGCGCGCCGAGGGCCCCACCCGCGTCCTCACGCTGCTGGACCCCATGCGCCACCCTTTCTTCCTGCGCCGCGGCGCGGCGGGCCTGGGCGCCCCCGGCGCGGGGGCCTTGGCGAGCGTGGCGCCGGGCGGCGTGGGGCTCGCCCCGGCGAGCGCCGGCGAGGAGGAGACCGCCGCCGCGAGCGGGCTGCAGTGGCGCGTGAGCGCCAGCCTGGCCGGCGTGGGTCTGTCCGCGGTGGTGGGCGGGTGCGAGGTGGCGTATGCGCGGGCGACGCGCCTGGCCGCGCGCCTGGCCGTCGGCCCCGCACACCTGTCGCTCGGCCTGGAAAGCGCGGCGCTGCAGCTGGACGACCCGCGCCCCCGCGCCGCCTTCCCCGTGGTCGCGGCGCTACCGGCCCCCCGCCAGGGCCTGGCCCCGCGCCGCGTCGACGACCTGCTGGCCGGGGGGGAGAGGCAGGCGGGCCTGGCCGCTGCGCTGACGCTGTGGCGCCGCCGGCCCGCGGGCGTGCTGTGCGTGGAGGACGCGCGCCTGACCTGCGCGCCGCTGGCCCTCTGGCTGGCGCAGGAGCACCTGGAGGCCCTGGCTGGCGCGGCGCGGGTGCTGGGCAGGGCAGCGGGCGTCGGAGGGGGGGCGGGGGCCCCGGGAAGCGGTGGCGCGCAGGAGGTGACGGGGCGGCGATCGTCGCTGGGAACCTCCTCCGAGGGCGGGAACCCCCCCCCTCCAAAGCCTCAACCCGGTGCTGTCCAGCCCGGGGGTGCTGCAGCTGCTGGGGGGCGCGCCGCTGGCGCTGGAGGCCGACAGGAAGCTGTTCATCAACCTGCTGGCCCTCGCGCCCCTGCGCATCTCCCTGTCCTTCCTACCCACACCCCTGGGCGACGGGGCGGGGACAGGTGAGCGGGCGGGGTCTGTGGGGTGTCTGTTGCAGGAGGTGGAGGGTTGTCGTGCTGTGGGAACGATCGGCGACCGCGGCATCGGCATGCGTCTCGTCGGAATGCATACCCCGCACCAGCTGGAGCGCCATGGACATCTTGTGCGCTCGACTCCTGCACCCCTCTTTCACCTCCCTCTCGATACCCCCCACCCCTCTTCTATCTATCAGTGGGCCCCTACCGGCGCCTGCTGTCCCTGGCTGAGGTGGAGGACGCGCGCATCCGTCTCGCCGCGCTTTCCTTGCACCGGCCCCTCATGGGCCAGGCGGCGCTGGGTCAGCTCCTGCAGCGCCACTACGCGCGTGCCATCCTGCCAGAGGTCTACAAGGTATGGAGATGTCTGTTTGTGCGTGTGTGTGTCTCTAGGAGACTTCAATGTTGTTTCAGAGTGGGCGGACTGGATTGAAGATGGGAGACTATGCAAGCATGGATTGTATACTGGATCACACTTGATGCACCACTCGACGAAGGGGAGGGGAGCACCCTGTCCCTCCACATTCACACCTGTCCAGCACCCCACTCGCACCCCTACTTTACATGCATTTCGTCCCCACCCCCCCCAAACCAACTCCCTTTTCTTCCCAAACAGATCCTGGGGTCTGCGGCGGTGTTTGGCGATCCCATCAGGCTCGTGCATCACCTGGGCCTGGGCGTGTGGTCGGTGCTGGCCTCCCCTGCCGCCGGGCTGGTGGAAAGCGCGCGCAGCAGGGCCCCAGCCCAGCTGCTGCTGGGCCTGGCGGAGGGGCCGCGCGCCGCCGCCGCGCACTTTGCCTTCGCGCTGAGCAATGCTGCCGGGAAGACGACCGCCGCGGCGCGCAAGGCCATGTCGGCGCTGGGGCTGGACAGGTGGGTGTGTTTGAGGGAAGGTGCGGGGGGGCCCGTATGTGTTGCGCTTGCAGGCGTCTGGGTGTGGCGGCGGCGGCGACATGCTTCCGTCAGCTGATGTGACCTTGCCGGGGGTGGCTCGTTCATCTGGCGATCGTCCTGGCCCCTTGCTACTTCCTCGTCCCTCGCTCACTGCCTCATCCCCCCTCCGCAGGTACACTGCTGAGTACCCCCACCGGCCCAGGCGGGTCGAGAGGGACGGGGGCTCAGCGCTGATCTGGCGCTCGGGGACTTCACTGCTTTCTGGTGAAGACCAGGGGCCGACAAACGGACGCGGCGAGGCCCTGCTCCCCGCCACCCTCCGTGGCCTGGTGGGGCTCGTGGCCGAGCCCGCAGCCGGCGCAGAAACAGGCGAGCAGCGGGTGTTGCATCATGGGGGCAGGCCACGATCCAGGTTTTGTCCCTCCATTCACAGCATTGCACGACATTTGCAAGGAACACTCTGGCGAGCCCTGGCGCCCATGCAGACTGCGCCGGCTGAGGTGGTGCACGACAGGCACACACATGCCCTTCTGACATTACACAATCTCACCCCTCTCCAACACCCTCCCCCTACCAGGTGGCCTGCTGGGCGCAGCGCACGGCCTGGTCAAGGGCTCAGTGGGAGTGGTAGTGCTGCCCCTGGCCTCCGCGCTGGACATGCTGGCGCGCACTGCCGCCAGCGTCCGGCTGGCGGTGGTCGGTGCGCCGGCGCTGGGCTGGACCCGACCCCCCCGCTACGTGCCCGCCGGCGCCCCGCTGCCGGCGTATGTCGCCGAGCAGGCGCTCGGCCGCTGGCTGCTTCTGGAGCTGGAGGCGGCGGGGGAGTTGGGAAGCGCGGAGGGAGGCACGACCCCGGCCGCCGCCTTTGTCTCCTGCACCCGTCTCGAGCCGGACGGAGGCAAGCACCTGGTGCTGACTCAGCGCTTCGCTCTGCTCGTGGAGGCGCGGCGGCCGCGCTGGGCGCCGCGCCTGTGCTGGAGCGCGGCGCTGGAGGACCTGGAAAGCGTCGCGCAGGTGGGGGACAGCGGCCTGCGCCTGGTGGCGCAGCGTGCACGCCGTTCAGCTTTGACCCCGGGGCAGGGGCGGGGCGCCGCGCCCAGCCCCTTCTCCCTCTCAGTGTGCGAAATTCGGTGCGCCGGGTCGGAGCCGGCACGGGCGCTGCACGACGACCTCGTATGCAGGGCGGCGGCGGCGCGGGCGGCGCGTCGGGGAGCGTGGGTGGGGCTGTGAGTGATGTGCTGCGCCCGCGTCCGAATCCAGGGACGGAGGATGTGTTGGACCCAGGGTCTGTGCACCATTCCAGTTACAGGTGGCCACTCCATCGTCAACACGTCTGCACTGCACGCTTCTTTGGGACGATTCAACTCATCGCACCGCTTGTAGAGAGTATATTCAAACAGCCTTGGATCTCTAGGTGGTCACCATTTTTCGGGAAAGTTGGAAAAACTGAATCTGCCCCGCGGACTCTTCCCCAGCAAAGTTCCAGCAGAGACCCACTTGTGCCAGCATCGGGATCGCCGCGTACCGATCCGGGATCCAAAACATTTCGTTCCAGTCCAGATTGCCGTAATCGTACTCCGTCAAGAGCAGCCATCGCAAGGCGGTGCATCCGACTCTCCACTCCCTCGAGTCACCTGTCGGAGATCATGACGAAGACCTCGAGCGTGCCCACCGATCCCCATGAGCGCCTGGCGGCCATCTCCCGGGAGTTTGGGGAGTATGGAGGTGCGATGGCGTCCCGAGGGTGTTGTGGGGAGGTGTCCATGCCGCCCGCGGCCTTGTCCCTGTGCCCTGCTGAGGTGTACCTGTCAGCTTCTCGAGTCCCCGCCTCCAGCATGGCCCCCCCTCCGCACAGGCGTCAACACCTCCACCGAGACTTCCTCTACATTTACCGGTGGGCACATGGGCTGTCGGTGGTGCGTGTCTCGTCCTGCGTGGGCGGGGCATCGCGCCCTCGGACGACCGGGCGCAGATTTGCCTTCGGGAAGTCTCGGGCAGCGGTCAAGCCTCCGGCTCACCCCGGTCAACGTGCCTGCCTGGCTGCCCCCCCAGGAACGCAGCTGTGTTCTGTTCATGCAGAAGCATGAATCCCTTTTCAGGCCTCCCCCTCCTCACCTGGGACCCACCCCCCTAACCTCTGACAGTGCTGAAGGCGGAAACCCTGCCCGACATCTTCTCCGGCAAGATGGACCCCGACCAGGGCGGGTGCTACCTGTACGGCCGCTGCTTCAACCCCACCACGCGCACGCTGGGGCGCCAGATCGCGGCGATGGAGGGCGCGGAGGCCGGCTACTGCACCGCCTCCGGCCTGTCTGCCATCTCGGCCACGCTGCTGGCGCTGTGCGACACCGGCGACCACATCCTGGCCTCGGACGCGGTCTACGGCGGCACCCACGCCCTGCTGCACGACTTCTTCCCGCGCAAGTTTGGCATCACCTCCACCCAGCTCCCCGTGGACGACCTGGCGCGGTGGGAGGCTGCGCTCACCCCCCGCACCCGCGTGCTGTACGTGGAGAGCGTGTCCAACCCCACGCTGGTGGTCGCCGACATCCCAGCCCTGGCGGCGCTGGCCCGTGCCCACGGGCTGACCCTGGTGGTGGACAACACCTTTGCGCCCATGATCATCTCGCCCATCGCGCACGGCGCCGACGTGGTGGTGCACTCCGTCACCAAGTTCATCTCCGGCGCCTCGGACGTCGTGGCCGGCGCCGTGGTCGGCCGCGCGGCCTTCATTCACGGGCTCATGCACCCATGCTCCGGCCCGCTCATGCTGCTGGGGCCCACCATGGACCCAAAGGTGGCGGCGGAGCTCACCCTGCGCCTGCCCCACCTGGCGCTGCGCCTGCGCGAGCACGGCGCGCGCGCGGAGCTCTTCTCGCGTCGCCTGGAGGCCCTGGGCGCGGCGGTGCGCTATCCGGGCCTGCCCAGCCACCCGCAGGCGGAGCTCTTCGCGCGGCTGGCCAACCCGGGCTATGGCGCGGGCGGCATCATGACCGTGGACCTGCGCACGCCGGGGCGGGCGGGGGCCTTCATGGAGCGCCTGCAGAACAAGCACGGCTTCGGCCTGCTCGCCGTCAGCCTGGGCTACTTCGACACCCTCATGTCCGCCAGCGCCGCCTCCACCTCCAGCGAGCTCTCCGACGCCGACCTGGAGGCGGCGGGCATCTCGCGCGGACTCGTGCGCCTGTCCGTCGGCATCACAGGCGGCGCGGAGGCGCGCTGGGCGGCGCTGGAGGAGGCCTGGCGCGCCGTCGCCTCGGTGCCGGACCACGTCGTCAAAGCGCCCTACAAGGCAGCCCAGGTGTGTGTGGAAGTTTTGGGCTGGAGGGAATAGGGGGAGCAAAAACTTGTTGGAGCAGTGGAGGGATCTGGTGTGGGATTTGCAGGTTTGGATGCGGACTTCCGGTGAGTCTTCGTCTGAAGGAGAATAGAGGGGGAACGCGCCTTTCCGTCGCATCTCATCAACGTGATCAAGCTCCCTGACGTACTTCGCGCCACCCCAACCACCACGCTGCAGATTCGCAAGGATGCGGTGACGGGGGCACGCCTGGGACGGACCCCATCCTGGCACAGCTTTGGGAGCGACGAGGAGGGTGCAGACCAGGCGGAGCAGGAGCAGGTGAGGCGCCATGGTGCGCGTGACGGGGGGGCCAGCTGTGGCAGGCAGGAGGATCAGGGTGATCCATCGTTCTGTGCCGGCATCTGGTCCAGGAGCGTCGTTGAGACATTGAACCGCGCTGCTCCACCCTTCAATTCCTTTGGTCCTCCATCCGCGCGCAGAAGCGGATGAAGAGGGACGGACCCTGGGTGCGACGCATCGACACCACCACCGAAGTGGAGTACACTCCCGTGGCCTGAGGGCCAAGGGGCTGAGGATTTGTGGGGCTGGTTGCTGGCCCCCGAGTGCATGGCATGCAGGGCAGCAATCGGGGCCTTAGCTGGTCAGGGATTGCCACATTTCTCCATATGCAAGATGCTGCGATGGGCTGTTGAAGTACCAAGCCGCCTTCCCGTCATGGGTGTGGTCTGGAAGCTGGACCCTGGGAACAGCAAACATCGGTTCTGCAAGGTTCAGCACATTTTCCCGTGGGCAGCAGACTCAATTCCGCACCATTTCCACCCCGCATGCATGCCGCACTGAACGACGCCTCTGAAATTGCTTGTACCACCTGCATGCAAGAGTCCCGCTGCCGGGAAGTCCAATGAGTCTTGTAAAGTCGGCACATATCCACTGCAAGAGGGCAGGTCACGGACTGCAGATTTGGTGCGAGGTCGTGAGGCGGCTGGCTGGATGCCAGAGTTCACCAGGCTGGCTCTACGTGGCAGCATTGTGCACTCAGGCCCTTCCAATATGTAGAAACGATACAGGGGTGCACCTCTCCCTCCCATGCTGAACCCTGATCCCATACGAGGGTATTTCCGCTTTTACATCGAGGGGGACACCGCACAGAGGCTCCCCGACCATCAAACACAGAGCGGGAGGGAAGGGGGGAAGGAGCTCGCGAGGCGTGCGTGCCAGGATCAGTTCGCCGCGCCGCGCTCAGCGGCCGATCTGAGCATCCAGCAGCTCCGGGCGTGGGCCTCCCCCCCTAAGCCCCCCCTTGCCCGAGCGCCCGCCTACTCCTTGGAGGCCTGGCTCTGCACGCGCAGGGCCCTCTTCTTGGCGAGGGACTCGCTGCGGCGCTCGCGCTCCTCCTTCAGCCTGGAGACCAGCAGCTTGTGGTACTCCGCCTGCTGCGTCTTCTTGGACTCGATGCGGCGCGCCTTGAGCGCGGCGCGGTGCCGCTTGTGCTGCAGGGTGCGGGGGGTGACCAGGCGCTGGATCTTGGGCGCCTTGATGGTGGTCTTGCCGTTCTTCTTCTCGATCTTGCGCCCGTAGATCTTGACGTAGTGCCGCACATCGTCGTCCTTGGTCAGGTTGAACATCTTCCTGATCTTGGAGGCGCGCTTGGGCCCACGCTGGCGCGGCTTCTCCTCGTCGGTCAGGCCGGGCAGCTCCGCCACGCCCTTCCTCACGATCACCAGGTTCAGGACGGAGAGGTCGGAGGAGACGATGCAGCCGCGGACCGACTTGCGGCGGCGCTCGCCGTCGCGGCGGCCGTGCCCGCGGAAGCAGGAGTCGCCGGGGGACATGAGCACGCGCACGCGGCCGGGGGTCAGCACACCCTGCTTCATGGGGAAGCCCTGCTTGTCCTGGCCACCCTTAATCTTGAAGATGTAGCCCTTGAACTCCTGGGGGGGGCGGAGGGAGGAGGGGGGGAGCCGGTGGGGGGGGGGGGTGGCAAGGACAACTGGTCTCAGAGGTGTTGATAATGTCCATGCAGCACCACAGACGTCACGGTGACAGCGTGCCCCTGGTTTGAACATCGCAAAGGCCAGAGTCATCTGACGCAGAGATGGCTGGGCCATGGCGTCATCGAAACTCACAAGGGTGAGCCTCCATTCCCTCCTTCCATCCCTCCCTGACCCCAATGCAACGCCGCGACAGCATCCCGCCGCGTTGCAGTAGACCTCGAGTGCTCTGAATCATGCAATTCCAGCCTTCCAATCCAGCAGCGACCCCAGAAGAACCACAGGCTCGCACCTCGCCCAGAGCCTCGCCATCGACCTCCTGGGAAATGCGCTTGTCGTAGAAGGCGCGCCTGGAGGGGAAGTGGAGCATGGAATGTCGAATGACTGTTTACATGCGAAGACCGGGTACCCAGCCAGGTTCCCAGTTCCTCAACCCCTGCAACTCACAGCTTAGCATCGTCGTCGATGTCGAGCTTCTTCTGGCACCCCGTGGCGGGGTACGCAATGTTGAGCTGCACGAGGGGGATAGTTTTGAATAGTTAGACCGGTTCGGGGCATCTCGGACATCTCTGCCAGCGCTGAGCCGATCGCCAGAGGTCCAGTGCCGGCGGGGCGGGTGTGGCAGGCCGTACCTTCATGCTGGCTCGTGCCTCCGGCCTGCTCCTCTATGTGCAGGTCTGTGGCTGAAAAGGACCGAGTCCTTGCCCCCCCACGGCCTAGTGCGCCCTGCCGCCTGGGCCACGGTGTGGGCCCGGGTCGATGGTGCGGCTGGGTCGAGGAGTTTGGGTACTGCGGAAACTGGTACCGCACACGGTCGTCCCCTCACCGGCCCTCCCTGGCGTAGACCCCGGGGGTCCCCGCACCATGCAGACGGACAACATGTTTCAGGAATCGTGAGCCCAACATCCTCTAGATCGACAGCGGGCTATCATTGCTCGAGGAAGGAGCTCAGCAGCAAGAGGACAGGGTGGTGCTTCCCCTCGGCCAAGCACGGCCCCCCCCCAACCCGCCAGGACACCGGTCCTACCACACGCGCTCCAGCTCGTACCAGGTACGGTGTATGGGAACTGCCATCCAAGACGGTCACGGGGAGTAACCCGGATTACGACCTTACTGGAACCAGCTTCCATGCGAAGTTGAGGCCGATGCCAGTGGCCAAGCCCGTCTGGTACAGGCTTGCTGCTGACGCCCTTTGGACGGGCACACTCTAGCTGACCAGGCATCACATTTCCCAGAGTGCTCGACACTGACGATCCTACCCGTGCGCAGGCCCTTTGGAGTCCTGGACGCGCTGCTGCTGCTGGGTCCGACACCGCCTGTCGGTGCCATGGAAGTGGCAATGCAGGCGCCTCCCGCGCCCACTCCAGACTGCACAATGGACATTGATCGCAACATCTACAATTCCGGTGCCGCCCCATTTGAGAGCGAGGCCCGCGAGGCCACAGCGCCCAGTGTGCCGGGCGTCACGTCGACATCCCCCGCCCGCCCAGGTGCGTTCGTGGCGCGATCGCGGCCCACATTTCGCGGCATGTACGGGATCGGGGCATGATGTGACACCGGACGCACTCCCCCCTCAGGCTCCGGCCGGGTGCAGCGTGCCAGCGCGCTCAAAGCAAGCCAGCGCGTGTCGAGCTGGGCGGAGCGGGAAGCCATGCCCTTCACGGTAGGAGATTTTCCCCCTGGTATCATCAGGGGGGGTGGGGTGGGGTGATTAGGGTGTCATGGGAAATGTGGAAGGGAAATGAGTCTCAACATTTCACTTGAATTCTAACTTTAAACTTGTTTTGCACCATTTCTTTCCGGAAATGAATATCAGTGTGTATGTGACACTCGGTGGGGAATTCGATGGCCGCATGATCTGCAAGGGGAGGAGGGGGCCTTCCGTCGCACACATCTCGGCAAGCTCCCACCCTTCTCAGCCTGCTTTGCTCCCCCCACACACAAACTCCCACCAAGCCGCTCATCGTAGCCACTCCCTCATCCTGCGACAGGCTGTGGCGGGGCGCGACATCTTCGTCACCTCCAAGACCAAGGCCCACACGCGGCGCACCCCCCCCGCCGAGCAGCCGCCGGCCGCGGCCAAGCACCAGCGCACCGCGCAGCAGGCCGATGCGCGGCGCCGCGACCGCCGCCGCTCCCCCTCCACGCCCGAGCCCGGCGCGGGACGGGCTGCCTCGGACGCCAAGCGCCCGTGCCGCGCACGAGGCGGGCAGCGGGCGTCCACCGCGGAAGACGGCGCCTCTGGCTCCGACTCCGAGGCGGCGCTGAGCGGGGACGAGCTGTATGGCTGCCCCAAGTGCCGGTATGCGTGGAAGGGGTGCGGCGCCTGCCGCGCGCGGCGCCCCGCCTTTGTCCGCCCGCGCGAGCTGCGCTGGCGGCCGGAGGAGGGGCGGCCGCAGGCCGTGCCCGCGGGCCGCACCTACCGCCCCAGCGCCGAGGAGTTTGCTGACCCCGTGGCCTACATCGCGCGCATCACGGGGGAGGCCTGCGGGCAGGGCGCGGCGCACATCATACCCCCGCCCGGCTGGGACCCGCCCTTTGCACTGGAGCGCGGGACGACGGGCACCAGCATGGAGTCCTTCCGCTTCGCCATCCGCCGCCAGCCCACCGCCAAGCTCTGCGTGCGCGGCGCCGGCGTCGGCAAGGGGTCCGGCGGCGGCGGCGGCGGCGGCGCCACGCACGCCGCGGGGCGCTGCGCTGGCCGCGCGCTCCTGAACGGGGCGGGCGGGGTCGGGGATGGGGCCTGCGCGGCCGGCGACGGCGCGTGTGAGGACACGATGCACGATCGCATGGACGCCGACGCCTCTGCTGACGAGGCCTCCTCGTCCGGCTCCGACTCCGACTCCGAGTCCGAGTTTGGTTTCCCCACTCTCCAGCGCCGGCACACGCTGCGCTCCTTCTCCGCCTACGCCGACTGGGCGCGCGCTCTGCACTTCTCGGGCGCAGGTACTCGTGCGCCCTCGGGGCGAAGCACGCCGGTCGGGGAGGGAGCACCGGGGACCGGCGCGGCCCCCACGGACTGCGATGCCGCCCCTGCTCCCACCGCCGCCGCACGCTCCTGGCAGCGCCGGCCGCGG
>NW_011934269.1:176413-183746 GCF_000733215.1 Auxenochlorella protothecoides
GCGTACGCGGAGGCGGCGTGGAACGTGAACAACATGCCGCGGGGACGCGGGTCGGTGCTGCGCCATGCGCTGGGCGAGGAGCTGATCACGGGCGTGATGGTGCCCTGGCTCTACGTCGGCTCCGCCCTCTCCGCCTTCGCCTGGCACGTGGAGGACCACGCACTGTACTCGGTCAACTACCACCACATGGGCGCGGAGAAGGTGTGGTACACCGTGCCGCCCTCCGCCACGCGCGCGCTGGAGGACGCGATGCGCGACGCACTGCCGGGCCTGTTCGCCGCCGCGCCGGGGCTCATCTACCAGCTGGTCACGCTGCTGTCGCCCGCCGAGCTCCGCGCGCGCGGCGTGCCGGTCTACCGCTTTGTCCAGCGCCCGGGCGAGTTCATGATCACCATGCCGGACTCCTACCACGCCGGGTTCAACGCCGGGTTCAACTGCGCAGAGGTGAGGAGGCGTGTGTGGGGGGTAGCTAGGGGGAGGGGGGTGTCTGTGAGTGGCTGGGGGTGTGGAGGAGTGAGTTTGGTGGATGCCCGGATAGACAAGGGGGAAAGTGCCAAAGCAGAGGCATGCACAGCCATACACTGGGTATCCCAAACCCCCTCTCCCCCTCAAATCTTAGGCGGTGAATTTTGCGCCGGCGGAGTGGATCCCCTACGGCACCGACATCCTGGACAAGTACCGCCAGAGCGGCAAGCCCCTCACACTGAGCCACGACTCGCTGCTGGTGGCGCTCGTCCAGGGTGGGGCCAGGCGGGGCGCTGCTGCACCCGCGCGGGCGGGCGCCGAGGAGCGCGGGCCGCCGGGCGGTGGGGTCGAGCGGGAAGACGGCGGGGGGGCGGGAGGGCCGAGTGGCGAGGCCAAGGTGGAAGGCTACGACGAGGTCAAGACGGAGGCTGTGTGCGAGGCGGGACGATTGCCCAGTGGCGAGGAGATGCACGGGGCAGTGCCGCCGCCCCTCGCCGGCCTAGACGGCCTCGGCGCCGGCCCGGCGCGGTCGGTGCCCGACGCCCGGCCCGCCTCGGCGCGTAAGGCGGCGAACACTGCGGCCGCCGCCGCGCCGTCGCAGCAGGTGCCGCTGTTGCCGCCGCCGCCCGAGGCCGTGGCGCTGGCGGCGGGGGACGTCTGCCTGCGCGCCACGGAGGAGCGGCGGCGCCTGTCTGCGGGCTGCGCGGCGCTGGCGGTGAGGAGCAGATCTGCTGAGGGCGCCGACGCGAGGAGCACATGTGTCGAGGGCGTCGGCGCGGCGGGCTCCGTCGGCGCGGCGGGCTCCGTCGGCGCGGCGGAAAGTGCCGCCTTGACGCGCTGGTACGGCGCTGTGGAGCGCATGCCGCCCCGGGCGGCCGCAGCCTCGACCAGCGGCGCGCGCCCCGCGCCCGCCCCGGCGAGCGTCACCCCGACTCGGCGCCGCTCGGCGCGCGGCCTGTTTGCCGACACCGCCGACATGGACTGCTGCGTGTGCGCCTGCGACCTGTGGCTGTCGGCCGCGCTGTGCACGCTGTGCCCCGACCTGGCCGCCTGCCCCGAACACGTGGCGGCGCTGTTGGAGCGGGCGCCGGGGGGAGCGCCACCGGGCGACGCGCGGGCCTGCCTGGTGCTGCTGCAGCGCCACACCCCCGAGGAGCTGGAGGCCATGGTCGCCGCGGCCGGCGAGGGCGAGCCGGGGGTGTGGGAGGCGGTGCGCGCCGCGCGCAGCCGGCGGGGAGTCAGGGAGGCCACCCGCGTCCGTCACCGCAGCCTGGGTGGGTCTGGGGGGCGGGAGGGGGGTTGAGAGGGGGGTTGCGGTGGATGACAGCTGGGAGCTGGAGTGCCTCGAGCCGGGAGAGGGTCCTGGCAGGTGACTGCTGCTGCTCCAGCGTGGGGCAGCTTGTGGGTCTGTCGGGAGAAGTCATACCTGGGGCTGGGGAGCCGCTCTGTCGCTGAAGATGACGAGCTGTCTGGCCTCAAGCCCACTCGGTAATCACTCCACCGCAACCCCACCCGCCCACAGGGCCCTTTGATCCCACGGGCAAGAGGTACTCGAGCTGCGGCGGTGCTGCAGCGGAGTCGGATGCACGCCTCATCCCTGAACTCAAGCCCACATCAGGCCTGTCGGAACCGGGAGCGTGCCTGATTGCAGCGGCGCATCAGTGCGCGATTCCTGCCTGACGCGCAAGGGGTCGTCTCTGCACTGACGCGGTGTACAGACTGCCGACCTCCGCTCATTGTCGCGAGACCATGGTGCATTGCATTGCATTGAAGCTGGCCGGCCATGATCATCAACCCGCCCCGAGCCTGCCATTCGAGGACTGCGCACATGTGCTGTTGACGATAAGGAACGTCTAGGAGAGTGAAGGAAACGGGGTGCTCTTGTGCTGGTATCAGAGACTTTGAGTGCGAGACCCTGTGTCATCCCTACTGGGACATACACTTCACCAAGGCATCCCGTGGAGCCATGTCACGGCATGCGGGAGCACGGCCCCGGTCCCAATCCCGGTGCGCGAGTGCTCGCAGCGATGGGGCATCCGAGCCCACACATAATGAATCATTTTCCAGTCTCGGGTGCCAGATAATACACCCTGTTGGATGGTGGTGGTAAAGGCGCCCAGCACCGCTGCAGGAGCTGGGGGAGCGGTGTGCTCGGGCCATTACCCACCATGCCGGGGGCCAAGCCGGCCATTCACGCCCTCCATGCTCCCTCCGAGGCGTCCCAGGAGCCACGGCAGCTTTGCAGTGCGACACAGCGTGGATGAGGAGGACTGGGAGGCGGAGATGGGGGTGTTCCGGCAGCGCACCCTGGCGCCAAACCAGCTGGAGACGCTGCGCAAGTACGAGGCTGGAGCGGTGGAGCTCGGAAAGGTGCGTCCTGGAATGGAAAATGGGGTCTTCTAGGGTGTAATGGGTGCCGAGTGTGGCCCCGCATCGGAGCCTCGGCACCGAGGGTTGCATCTCAATGAAGGACAAAGTATACCTTGCATGGGAGGCAGCGCTCCTGATCTCTGTTCCCGGATGCAACGACTCCCTGAGCTGCACGCATGCTAGACTCTGCAGTAGTGGCCTCGTGGGACACAGGACATCTTTTCCTTTCCCCCGCACAGGTGCTCTTCTGTCAAGAGGGCACCGCGCTCGTGACGGGGCTCAACAATGATGCCGAGCCCGGCACGGCTCTGGACTTTTCATCCGGAGCCCAGGGGTACGGTGCAGGGGTCTGGGTGTGCGCTGGGTGGTGTATAGATGTGTGAGAGAATTGTGTGCACACATACACTGCTGCAAGTGTGTTGCACCTCGGCCGTCAGACCACTCCTCCCAAAGATCGAAGTTCATTCTCGATTCCGCATTGCAGGGTGCTGCTGTGGCGGACTAGCGCCGGTGCGATTTTTGCGCTGGTGCTCAGGGAATCCTCCCCTGGGGTCAAGGCCGGGGATGGGGTGGTGTGCAGGCTCCGCGCCATCCTGCAAGTCGTGGATGATGCCGTAGGCGCTACGACCAAGCGTGACTACGTGGTCGACGTGCCTGGTGAGGCGGGGGGCGGGAGGGAGGGTGTGTTCTGGGAGCAACATGTGAAAGCCGCTGACATGTCACGCCTGGACTGGGTGAAGGGACAAGGGCAGGTGGTCACCTCCAACTCGCCCCTGTTTGTCAACATGCCTGCATCTCGATGCCGCTGCCCGTTCCCTCACCCTTCCCCTTGCCCACACACTCCACCCGATCACTGCAGTTGGCAAGTGCTTGGAGGGGCGCACCTGGTCCCCCGACCAGCTTCTGGACTGGAGGGGCCAGAGCGGTCAGGCCGCTGCTCTCCCCTCCATCACCCCGGGCCCCCGGGCTCCCCTGCTCGCGGCCCAGATTCCCATGGCTGACCGGGAACAGATCGCGGAGGCCCTGTACACCGGCGTGCCCTGCGTCGACGTCCTGACCCCCCTGGGCCTGGGCCAGTCGGTCCAGCTCAGCGGGCGTGACGCGGGCGAGCGCGCCGCGCTGTGCCAGGCCGTCGCCCACGGCGCGGTGGCCTCCGGCCTCCGCACGCTGTATGCCGCGACCGGCCCCGCCGACGGCGCCGGGGTCGGGCCGGCCACGGTCGACCCCGGTGTGACGCGCTTCGTCGCCTCGCCGGGGACAAACGTGGCGCAGCGCCTGTACCTCCTCTGCGCGGCGGTGGCGGCGGGGGAGGCAGTGCGCGCGGCGGGGGGCCACGCGCTCGTGATCCTGGACAGCCTCGCCCCCATGGTAGGTTGGCGCGGGGGTGGGAAGAGTGGGGAATGGCCCCATTCCTGTGTGTGGCTTGGCAGTGTGCTTGTCTCGCTGGCGCCTGGTTCACTCAGTGATTTGAATTCTCTGATGGCCCACCCTCCTCCTCTAAAACCACACCCTCTCACAAACACACACACCTTCACACACACAACTGCATTCCTAGGTTCGGGCGTGGGGCATCCTGAGCGCGGCCGCCGCCCAGACCCCGGGGGCCGCGCTTTCCTCCCCCGACCCGGCCTCGCACGTGGAGGTGGAGGGCATGCTGGTGTCGGTGGGCGAGGCGGAGCGCCGCGCCTTCCTTTCCAGCCTGGTCCAGCGCGCCGCCAAGATGGACCACAGGCTGGGCGGCGGCTCCTTGTCCCTGGTGCTGGTGGTGCCGGGGCTTCCAGCCACAGGCACCCGCTTCTCCCCCTCCCCCCAGCTCCTGGCGTCCCTGTCCCCAGAGCGGCGGCAGCGCCTGGAGGCGGCGGCCCGGCGAGCGGAGGCGGCCGGAGGCGGCGGGGGGAGGGGCGTGAGGGGGGTGGTGCTGCCGGCCCGCTGCTGCCCACGCTGATCGTGGAGGAGCTCATGTCCCTGACCGACGGCCAGATGGTGGTGGTGCGCGGGGAGGGCGGCGATGCAGAGGAGGGGCCAGGCTCGCGCTTGACCCTGGACCCCGCGCTGTCGGTGTCTCGCCTGGGCGCCCGCGTTTTCCCACCCTTACTGAGGCCCTTGGCCGGCCAGGTGAGCGTGGTTTGGATTGCTTGTTGGATGGGGAAAAGGAGTGCAGGAACGTGGTGGGGCTAAAGGGTTTGGGTTTAGAGGGAGCCTCCTCAGGGAGGCCGACCAGCGTCCCAGGGTGCGAGCGCCTGGACTGCGATTGATTAGCGCAGCTCCTACACCACCGCCGTCCCTGTGCAATGCCCCGCCTTCCCCCTTTCTTCCCGCGCAGGTGCGGCTGGAGCTGGCGCAGGCTCGCGACGCCGCTCGCTTCGCCAGCGACGCGGAGGGCCTGCCGGGGTCGCGGGGCGCCGCGCGTGTCGAGGCGCTGACGCGCACGCTGAGCCACCGCCGTGGCGCGGCGCCCGTGCCGCTGACGCGGCTGGCGCTGCGGCTGACGCTAATCGAGCTGCTGCACGACGACCCGGCCCTGGCCCCGGGGGTCAGCGTGGAGGGCGTGCTGCGCCGGTGCGAGGGGGCCAACGCGCTGGCGCCGGACCTGCTGCGGCGCATGGATCGCTGCGGCTCCGGGCCCGAGGCAGAGGCCTTGCTGGCCGAGCTGCGCGAGGCGCTGCGGGCGCTCGTTGCGCAGGAGCCCGGCCATCTTTCACCCTGACCCCTGCTTCATGCTGCCATGTGTGGGGAACGATACTGGGATGTATCCTTTCAAGGGATTTGGAAGTTGGAAATGCGAGGGCTTGGGCGAGGTCTGGCCAAACAGGGCAGTGCATTGAGCGACGAGGCAATCGTCCGCATGTATCTGCCAAGCGCCATGTCCGCAGGCATGAGCGTTTGCCGGGAACACATGCTGCTGCCTCCGCGCTGGATAGAAGTGCCTCGAATGGAGTTTCGTCTTGCCGTCCTGTTCCCAAAACAAGCAAACCATTCATGTCGGTGCGAAAATCATACCTCCCATCTCTGAGGATATAGAAAACCCGTGGGACCGGGGTTCGAGTCCCCGTATGCGAATGTTCCAAACGATACGATCGCATATCGTATAGGTGGTTAGTATACACGGCTCTCACGCCTCGAAACCCTCCCTTTTGCGATATTTTTGGGCTTTTCGATTACGAAGGGTGCCTGCTGGGGCAGCAGCGTGTATTCTAATCTCCCAGTTCCCGGGTTTTCCACGTCCCCACATGTTGCCTTGTGGGGAAGATGACACGTTCCTCCTCCCCCGCTCTCTTGCCGACTGCTGCCAGCACCCACATCGCTCCAACATTGTTACACAGCAACGGTCCAGGCAGCTTCTCGAGGTACAGCAGACCCTGGGTTGTTTTGCGCTCAGGAGAGACGCCTCGGGGTCGCCCGGCATGGGCGCTCATGCGCCCGGCACAGCTTGCCGCTTCCCTCTCCGCGCCCTGTCCCCTGTTTCATCCATCAGCAAGTGGTGCCTTGCACCTCCCCTGGCACACCCCCTATCTACTCAGCGCCGTACCACTCAGTTGTCCTCCGCGCCGTGCCAGCCCTGGTCTGGGTTCCGCTGCACCCTCTCGTCGAACTTGGCGCGCAGCGTCTGGCCTTCCAGCTCGGTGCCGTTGAGCGCGCGGATGGCGGCCTCGGCCTCGCCCGCGTCCTTGAAGCGCACCATGCCCCAGCCGCGGCTGGTGCCGTCGGCGTGGGTGCGCAGCTCCACGCGGCCCAGCTCGCCGTAGGGCTCGCACAGCGCCTTCATGTCCTGCCAGGTGAAGGCCAGGGGCAGGCCCAGGAGGACCACCGCCACGTCGGGGTCGGCGGCGTAGCCGCCCTGCCGCGCCTGGCCGCCGCGCAGGGCGTTGGAGCCGGCGTCGGGGCGCACCGAAATGGTCTGGCCGCGCAGCTCGGTCTGGCTCAGCGTATCGACGGCATGCTGCACGTCGTCCTCGCTGGCGAAGCGCACGAGGCCAAAGCCGCGGGAGAGGCCGTCCTGGCCCATGACAACACGCGCAAACTCCACCTGCCCCGCGGGCTTGAAGTGGTCCTTCAGATCCTGCCACGCCACGTCCGGTGCCAGGCCGGTGACGAAGACGGTGCGCACGCGCTGCGCCTCGAGCTCCTCGGGCGTCAGGCGCGGGCGCGGCGGGCGGTCGTCACCACGCTCGAAGCTGCGCGGCGCGCGGTCGTAGCCGCCGCGGCCGCCGTCGCGCGGGGCGCGGTCGTAGCCGCCGCCGTAGCTGCGCGGGGCGCGGTCGTAGCCGCCACGGCCGCCGGAGCGCTCGCGGTCGTAGCCTCCCTCGCGCGGGGCGCGGTCGTAGCTGCCGGAGCGCTCGCGCCGGGGCTCACCGGAGTCGCGGACCGCGTCGGGGCGATCCTCGCGAACGAAGAGCGCGCGGCCGCGGAAGTCGGAGTTGGCGAACTGGTCGATGGCGGCGCGGGCATCGTCGGGCGTCTCAAACTCCACCACGCCCCAGCCCTGGCAGTGGGGGGA
>NW_011934269.1:184705-209147 GCF_000733215.1 Auxenochlorella protothecoides
CATGGCGACGAAGGGAGTCCAGGCATGGGAACGGTGGGCGATGCGGTCTGCGATTCACAGCATCCAAGCGCCGCCTGTGGCACCATTGACAGGTCCGAAGATCTCATCACCCCTGCCAGGCCCAAGAACAACGCCCGACCCCGCTGAACTCACCTTGTTGGGGCGCACGGAGGCGAAGGCGACGGGGCCCGCCGCGCTGAAGTGGTCCTTCAGGTCCGACCACTTGGTCTCGAAGGGGAGGTTGTGCACAAACACCCTGCGGGTGGCGAATCCCTCATCCCCGGGCGCGGGGCCTGGCTCCCCAGCTGAGCTGGCCTGGCTCTCCACGCGAGGCTCGGGGGTGGCCTCCGCGGAGTAGGCAGCCGTCTGCATCCTCCAGCGGCTGCGTGGCAGGAGGGGAGGTGGTGGTGGGGTTTCCGTCCGGGCCACGGGAACGCTCCTGCCCCAAATCTCCGCCATGCAAACAGCCATGCTCCCATGTGACACGCATCAGCGCACCTAGGTGCCACCAGGGTCGGGCGGATCGCCATTACCGGACGCAGCTGTGTGAGGGCGGCCCGGTACATCGGGGCCAGGAGACGGACAGCCATGGTGGGTGGAAGACCGGTACGAGGTGCTCCACAATACTGCATGCTACTGAATTAACAAGGAGAATGCGGCAAGCGTGTAATCAGGCTCGGAGGCGGGCACCGCGGTGGTCGCGTGTTACGGAGTCCTGAATAATGAGGCATGCAGGAACAGTGGATTGCACCCTCCCGCCACCCTCATCTGTCCCGACATCAGAACCGATCTGGGCGCTCCCTGGCAGCCGATCTGGACCGCGTGGGTCACCCCCACGCCATGCCCCGTCCAGGCATGACCTTTTCGCACCGTCATGCGGGCGTTCACGCTGTCTACCACGCCCCCGGGGCGAGTGCGGGGAAGGGGTGTGGGAAGGCCCGTGCCGGAACTCCCTTCACGTGATCGTGCCCATAGAAGCGACACCCCGGGGCACGCGACAGCCAAGCCCCTGCAATGCCCGAGAATGCATGTACTGGTGTGCGTTGGGCAGGGCGAGACCGGGCCGGCTGCCCCTGGGGCCACCCTGTACCCTGCAGGCAAGCGGCAGGCCAGGCTGGCTCTGCCTGCCCTGCTCGTCGCCTTGGACTCAGGCTCCGTGGACACCGACACCATAGAGGCAGCCCTGGCACAGGGCGCCACCGGCATTGTGCTGGTGGAGGACGCCCATGGCCCCGCAGCCCTGTATGAGGCGGCCGTCGCCGCGCTGTCAGCGGTGCGAGGGCGCTGCCCCGTGCTGATCAGGGACCGCGTCGACGTGGCCTCCGCCACGGAGGCCGATGGCGTGCTGCTGATGCGCGGGGCGCTGCCCGTGCTGGTGGCCAAGCGCATGCTGGGAGGCGGCGGCGCGCTGGTGGGCGCCGCGGTGGGCAGCCGCCAGGAGGCCTCCAGGGCGGCGGCCGACGGCGCCTCCTTCATCGTCGTCCAGGTTCGTGCTTGACTGTTATAGGGGAGGGTTTTAAAAGACCAGGAATGAAGCGGGAATCCATTCGCTGTGTCTGAGACTGGGCAGCACAGTGTCGCCTGGGAGCAAGGAGAGGGGATCTCCATGGATATCCGAGCATGGCACTGTGCCCACCTGCCGCCCACTCCATTCCTCCACACACGCCAGGAGGACGCTGCGTCCTCCAGCGGCGGCAGCGCCTCGGCCGCCGAGCTGATGGGCTCGTACCGCGAGGCTCAGCGCAGCTCCACCAGCATTCCACTTTTGCGCAGCCTGGAGGGCCTTCGAGCCGAGGGCCCCGCCCTCGACAGTCACCTGGCATCAGCAGACGGCGCTGTGCTTGCGCAGGGGTCGCACGCCCTGGTACCGTCTGTTGCCGCCGCGCTCGGCCGGGCGGGGGGTGGAGGCTCGGCCTCGGCGGCTGTGCGGCAAGCTGGGGCCCCTTCCAAGCAGACGCCTGGAGGAAGAGGCAGTGACGACGAGCTGGTGGAGCGGGAGAGGGAGCTCCTGCAGCGAGTGAGGCCAGGGTGCAGCGGGGAAGTGTCAGGCTCTGAGGGAACCACCTCATTCTTATGGGTTGCTTGGGTCAAGAATTTCATCAAGTTTTTCCCCTTGCATTGGCAGCAGGCTGCAGGCAAGCCGGCCCCATGCGATTCTTGATTTACTTCCCGGATCATTCTCCTCCCTCCCCCCCCCCCCTTCCATCCCAAGGTCCTGGCCTTCGTGGGTCAGGCCACCCCTTCGCTGGAGGGCCAGGACCTGGTGAGGGACGCGCTGAGTCAGCTGGACGACCCCTTCCTCATCGTGGTGGTGGGCGAGTTCAACAGCGGCAAGTCGGCGGTGATCAACGCCCTGCTGGGCGAGCGGGTGCTGGCGGAGGGGGTGCTGCCCACCACCAACGAGATCAGCCTGCTGAGGTGGCGCGAGCCCGGCAGTCAGCAGCCCGAGGTCCAGCAGGTGAGTGGGCCTGCTTTTCTTCTGGAGAGGGGCATTCTGGGGCTGGGAAATGGAGATGGGAATGAAGGGCACGGCATGGGGCGGATTATGCTATCAGAAATACGCGCATATAAAGCCTGTACTGTTCCTTTGCGAGGCGGAGTGAGTAAACCGGGCCATGCTTCCCTGGAGGTATTTGTGCTCGAGACCCCTCAGTGACACTCATACGCCCACCCACCGTCCTCCCACCCCTCCCACACCACCCTCCCACTTCCTTTCCCCACCCCTGCCTCAAACGCACCAGGAGGCGGACGGTATTTTCACACGCTACCTGGGCCTGGACCTGCTGCGGCGGCTGAGCATCGTGGACACGCCGGGGACAAACGTCATCCTGGAGCGGCAGCAGCGGCTGACGGAGGAGTACGTCCCCCGCGCCGACCTGGTGCTCTTCGTCATGTCCGCGGACCGCCCCTTCACGGACAGCGAGGTGCGCTTCCTGCGCTACATCCGGCGCTGGGGTAAGAAGGTCGTCTTCCTGGTGAACAAGGTGGACGTGCTGGGGGCCGAGGGTGAGGTGGAGGAGGTGCGCGCCTTCGTCGCCGCCTCCGCGGAGCGCGTCCTGGGCCTGCCCGCGGCGGGGGTGCTGCCGCTGTCGGCGCGCCTGGCCCAGCGCGACCCCGCCGGCGAGGGCGGGCGCCTGGGGCCGCTGCGCGGCCTCATCGAGGGCCTGCTGGCGCGGGGCGGGGAGAGCGGCCGGCTCAAGCTGGAGACGCCCATGCAGGTCCTGCGCGCGCTGCTGGCGGCGGCCGACGCGCAGCTGAGCGCCGACGCTGAGGTCGCGGCCCGCGACCTCGAGTCGCTGGCCCTGGTCGGGCGCCAGCTGGAGGGCTTCCGCGCCGCCATGGAGCGCGAGGGCGCCGTGCAGCGGGCGGCCGTCGCCGACGCGGCGCGGGAGGGCCTGGCGGCCGCGGCCGCCGTACTGGACGACCAGCTGCAGCTGGGGAACCTGCCGGGCCTGCTGCGCGACGCAATGGCCCAGTCGCAGCAGGGGGGGGAGCGCGAGGGCGCCGGGGTCGCGCCGGGGGTTGCGGCGGCCCTGCGCTACGGTCCAGCAGGTTTGATTGTTGTTTTTGGGGGTGGGGAAGGATCCCCTGATATATGCCGGAGAATGGGGGAGACATGTGGTGGGACGGGATCCGGCCTGTACTCCTAGCTATGGTGATGTAGCATCCCTACCATCTGGAAATTCAGTGGCGTGACCGCTGCCAGATGTCCAAGCCCCTGTGAGGGGCCACACCAAGAGCGACCTCTTCGAGGTCGCTGATCTCTGATATCCAACCCTTCAACTCCCTCACTTCCAGGGAGCGTCGCGGAGAAGCTGCGTGGCCTGGTGTCGGAGCACGCCGCCTGGCTGCGCGTTAACTGCGGCCGCCAGGCGGAGAACTACGCCGCCTTTGCTAGGGACTGGGAGGAGGGCCGGCGTGCCCACGATCCCCGTGCCGGCCGAGAGGAGCCTGCTGCAACCGTGGAGCTGGACGCCGAGCAGCGCAGGTGCAAAGACATGTTAGTTCTGGATGGGACTGATTCGATCCGTGGCCGCGATTGGGAGCATGGCTGAGGTGCTGCTGCCGTGGTCGGTCTGCCAGGACACCCATGCGCCATTGAAAAACCCTGATTCTAAGGCAAGCTGTTCATCCACTCCACTCACCCCGATAGATTGTGGCGGCAGCAGCAGAGCCAGGCGATGGAGGCTGCGGATGATCAGCCCCACGCGATCGATACCCCGTCGTCCGCCCTCACCACCAGCACGCCCAGCGCCGCGCTGGCGAGCATCGAGCGGTTGGAGGCCAGGGCCACGGAGGCCCTGCTGGTGCAGGAGGTGCGGCAGGCGGTGGTGGGCACCGCAGGGACGGCGGCGGGCGCGGGCGTGGCGGGGTTCTTCGCCACCACCATCCTGCCCACCACACTGGAGGACCTACTGGCGCTGGCGCTGGCCTCCGCGGTGGGCTACGTGTCGGTGGTGAACCTGCCGCTGCGCCGCGCGGAGGCCAAGCGCCGGCTGGAGGAGCTGACGCTGGGCATCCTCGAGGCATGTAGTGTTGTTGTCGCCATGCTTTGGGAGGGTGGATTATCGTTCTCTGTTGGCCTCGGGAGGTGGCGTAAAAAGGAAGGGTGGCATCTGGACGATACCGCGCATTGCAGTTTTGCATAGAGAAGTTGTGTATGCCACAGGATACCCACATCCCAGCAACAGAGCATTGGCCCTTAACGGCACGCATCCACACCATGATGTCTGTGACGGGATTGCCCCTCCCCAGCTCCAGCAGCCAGCCTTGCCTGATCTCAACCCCTCCGTGCAGATCGTCCAAACAGACATGGAGTCGGACCTGGCTCAGCAAGTGGAGGCCTGCTGTGCAGGAGTGCGCGAAGCCATCGCACCCCTCGAGGCGGCTGCTGCCCTGGAGGAGGAGAACGTGGCAGAGTTCCAGCGAGAGTGCGGGCGGCTGGGGGAGGCCGTCGAGGAGGTGCTGGCGCGCGTTGCCAGGCTGCACATTGCGGCTGACTGACGCCTGGGACTGAACAGGAAAGTCTGGACTCAATGTCTCAAGACATCCTCAGAGAGTCTGGGCACACATGGCTTGCCCACCTAGCCGGCCCCGGGGCGTCGTGGTCGACCTGGGGCCTGCCCTGTCAGCACCAGAAGTGCTCCCACAACTGCTGTTTGCATTTCATTGTCCCCATGGCATCACACGCTCTCCCCCTCCATCACTCTCTCGTCTCCTTTTGTCCACTTGCACCGCGCTAAACAAGTGGATGTGGCGACACAAGCCAATAGCAAGCGTGTGGCAGACAAACGGATCATAAAACATGCAACTCGTCGTGGTTTGCAGGCCGTGGCAGCCGCAGGTTAGGGTGGCATGGCGACCAGGAGCATTTGAGTCCCAGAGTCGGCGCCAGCCGCTGCTCAGCTCACTTGGACTCAATCTCGCCCGCGATCTTGCTCTTCAGGCTCTCGATGTCATCCAGCAGCTCCTCCCGGCTGGACTTGAACAGCAGGTACCGGTAGGTGAACCAGCCGGTGTAGCCCAGACCCACCAGCTCCAGCAGGCGGGGGACCTGCGGTGAAACAGGTGGGCTTACATCAATCGACCCAGCAAATGTATCACTACACTCAAACACGACGCGCAAGGCACCCCATTCACGATACAACCACTCAATGCAGACGAACCGATGCTCACCAGGGGAACGGAGTTTAAGGCTCCGACAATGGTGGACGAAAGCCAGAGCAGGACCAGGGCGCCAACGCCATACACGACCACGCTCGTCTTGTTGTCTACCTTGTCCCACTGCAAGCACAGGAGAGGGCGATGTCGGTGGGTGATGGATGGTGGGAGAAGGGGCTGGCATGCACCGGGACTGGCTTCCCTGCAGCTCACCCCTGGCTTCCCTGGCACAGTGGCTTTCAAACTGGGCTAGTTTCATGCACCACAGCATCCCCATCGCCTCCAACCCACCTTGGCCTGCAGATCCTTGACATACTTATCCACATCCACATTGGCGTCGTTGGCCGTGGGGCGGATGTTCTTCTGCGCCCTCACAAGGGCGGGGCGGGAGGTGGGCCGGGGGGCCTATGGAAAGGAGGGGGGTCCAGGCGACGTGTCAGCATGGGACCATCATGCAGGGACGCCGAGATCACATCAGGGATCATGCTGAAAGCCTGTGCCCTGTCCCACGCACCCATGAGGTGGGGGCGAGGGGCCTGCCAGCCAGAGAACCTGGCCGGCTGGCGGTTCCCCGCAAACCCACGGAAACCCTGTTCAGGGGTCCCGAAATCACTGCCTGAGCCATCATGATGATCTGTCGACTTATTTTCTGAGAGATCGGCGATGCGGGAAAGAGAAATGGTACTCGCTGTGCTGCACACACTCAGGGTAAAGGGCTGATTACCCAGGACCTCCCAGGCGTGGACATGAAAGTTACAACATCCTGCTTTCTTTTTAAGAACCTTGCGCTGAAGTTCCTTTGATTTCCCCCCCAACAAGCCTGGGCCCTGAGGCGGATCCCGCTGTGTGCTCTTACTTGGCATTGTTCCTAAGTACTGCGGTCTAAATTGGCGTTTATGTATGCCGGGGTCGGGGCATAGGTCGGAGATGGCGGAGGCGAGCCCCGACAGTGGACACGCCGAGTCCGCCCCCATCCTGTCCGGCGATGACGAGTCCAGCCTGGAGGAGTGGAACACGGGCCTTTTTGACTGTTGGGAGGACTGCCATCTAACGGCCGAGGGCCTGTGCTGTCCGCAGTGCTTGCATGCGGACAACGCGACGCGGATCGACCGCTTTGCGACATGCTGCCCATACCAGTGCAGCTACATGTGCCTCTCCGCCCTCCTCCTCTGCTCATGTACGTCGGTATGGGGTAGCAATTGGGCTGACCTGCGAGCGGGGAAGCCTGACGCGCCGTTCGCATGATTCATCCCCATGGTGCGTGACACCTGTCTTGGTCTGGCCCTGGCACCCCATTTTTACTCCTCTCCCCCTCGCACCCGCAGTGGTGGGAGGGCACCACCGGAAGGAGCTTCGACACACCTTTTCCCTGCCGGAGTCTCCGTGCAGCGATCACATGGTGCACTGCTTCTGCTCCTGCTGTGCCCTGTGCCAGGAGGCCCGTGAGATCAAGGTGAGCCTCTCGGTTTTGGAGCCAAGGGGGGTGGGGCAGTAGGGCAGCGCGGCATGTTTGCAACGGAAGCGCACCTGGCTACGCATTTATTCCCACTCTGTCTGCCTCTGCGAATCATCGTCTGCATGCTGTCCGTTCAATGCCACCCCGGCCCGGCCCCCCCCAGCCCCCCCCCACACCCCCCTGCCTACCCCCCCCAGCGCCGCTCCAACATCAAGCCCGCACCGCGGCTGGCAGCGGGCCTGGCGCGCACCGGCCAGCCGCCAGAGGTGCAGCACATGGCGCGCACCTACTCCCACGGCCTGTCGCTGGAGGAGTGGGAGTGGGACGCGGCGGGCGGCAAGGTCGGCCTGGACCCCGGCACGCGCAGGTCCAGCAAGGCCACCAGCGTCGTGGCTCCCAAGGCCAAGGCCATCCGCCGCAGCGCCATGGTCACGCGGCCCTCGCAGGCCGGCAGCGCGCGCTCCGCCTCGGCGGACAGCAGCGGGGGAGGCCTGGGGTCCAGCGGCGGGGGCCTCTCTGGCGCCGACGGGGTGGCCGCCGACGCAGCCACGCCCAATCCCCTGCTGGCGCCGCCGGCCGATGCGGCCACGGCCAACCCGCTGCTCGCCCGGCGCGAGGAGGGGCCCGGCCCGGCCGCCCCGCTGGCAAGTGTGAAGGAGGGCGTGGGCGAGGAGGGGGACGACCCCGCCGCCCTAGAGGCGCACGCCGGCAGCCTCAGCTTCGTGCTGACGCAGGCCGCGGTGGCCGCCGCGCAGCGCATCCAGGAAAAGGACCGCCAGGAGCACGCCGCCATGGAGCGGCGGCTGGAGAGGGCGCGCAGCTCGCGCCGGGAGCGCATGGAGTGAAGGGAGGGGAATGGGGTGGCATGGCGCCGCGGGGCGACGGCGACGCCCTGGGGTTTCAGGCGCGTCGCCGCGCCGCGCCTGCCCCTGGCCCTCGAGGCCTCCAGCCCATCCCCGTGCTCACCCCTGGTGCCGCTCATATCTGGGGACGCTCTCTCGCCAGCTGCAACCCCCCTGTCATCCCCCTCCACCCTGTATCTTGTCATCCGCAGTGCGCCCTGATCAATCCCGACCTGCATGCTGGCGCTCTTCCTCCCCTCCCCTGACCCCCGCGTGCCCATGTATACTTGGATGAATTGACAGCGGAGGGTCACGAGGCCCGTGCTCGTCGCGAGCGGGCGCCTGTCATTTCCGTGCTCGAACAGCTCAGCGACCTAGAGCTCGTCGGCGGCCGGTCGGGCGTCGCCTTCCCCCGCGCCACCCTCCTCCTCCTCGTCCTCCCCCAGCCCCTCCAGCTGCTGCGTCAGCTCCTCCCTGCTGTACATCTTGCCGCGCAGGCCCTGGTCGCTCATCTCGCCCATCACCCGATCCAGGTCCTGCACGTCCGCGGCCTTGCGCTCCCAGGCGGGGTAGGGCGACCAGCCGGCGGGGAGAGGGGGTGGCGGGGCCGCACAGGCATGGGACTGCGCCACGCACAGCTTTGTGGTGAAGGCCTGGCGATTGGTCCCGGCCTGCGTGGGGGGAGGGGCAAGGTGCGGGCGTTGGGGTCCTGATGTGGGGGAACGAGAGGGGGAGCTTGGGCTAGGGATGGGCCGCACGCCTGCACACCGGCATTCCGGGGGGGGACAGAGGGTAGCTTGCCCTGGGGGAGCCACCCTTGCTGCCTCGCTCCAGCTGCCTCGCAGTGGTGCAGGGGTGCTTCGCCACCATCTCCATGTCAGAACCCCAAAAGCTCAGCCACGGTGCACTGTACCTTGGAGGCATGGAATCAAGGCCCGCCCAGAGCGCATGCCTGCCTGCCAATCGACCCCAACAGCCCTCCGAAACCCCAGCCCTCTCACCGTGTAGAGGGCCTCTGCGATGTCGGTGTCATGCGAGGCAAGGATATCGTCGGCGGCCGCCTCCAGGGTCTTGCATGCCGCACCACACACGCCCAGCTGCAGGTTAGCGGGGAGGTTGAGGGTGATTGTGGGTGTGGTTGCATGAAGTGAATCATACCTGGGCTGGTGTTGCAATGGCGGTGTGTTGCAGGGTTTGCTTGACGCAGGCGACCCCGCCAGGCTCGCCGACCATGCCGACACAAGCAACTCACCTCGCCCTTGTCCATGACGACCAGCTTGTCCCCCTGCTTCACGATGTCCAGCTGGGACAGCCACTCCCCCTCAGACCTCCAGGCGGTGCCCAGCTTCTCGATGTGCTCCAGCAGTGTCAGCTCGTCGACCTGTGCTGGTCCAGGGAGGGGTGTGGCATTGCCCCTGTGCCGCCTTCATGCAGCTCCAAGTGCAAGGTCCGTTGCAAAGCCTTCATCCCTGTACCTGGCAATCATACTCCCAGCAGTGTTGACAGCAACCACAAAACTCGCCTTCTTGGAGACCGTGGAGGTCTTCAGCAAGGCGCGACCGGACCTCCATGCATGCTTGGCCAGGTGCTCGCATAAGGCGCACTGAATGTACTTGATGTCCCCCCGTCGGGGAGTCGCTTTGGGGGGACCTTCTGCAAATGCGATCTGTGCAACAACGAGGAGGAGCAGCAGGCTGCTTGCCACCCTATTGCTCAGTGTCTTCATGTCGACCAGACCAGCTTCCTTGATCACGCAGGTCGGGATGGTTGTGTCGCCTGCTCTCGAGCGATCTGACTGAAGGATGATAATACCAATTGTGCTTTCCAAATCCCCAATGGCCGATGCAGGCATCTATGGGACTGATCGGATGATAGCATTGCCTTCCAGAACCCAATCACACCTGTCTCGCATGCGTGCGTGTCAGAGCTCGTCACGCACAGCAGCACGCCCCGTGGGCCAAGGTCTCACTTCGTCGCCCTGGGTTCTGCTCCATGTAATCAATGGCTCCCTCTGAAGCTTCCAATCTAGTTACAGTATGTACAAAGGGGGATCATGTATCATCATGGCAGCGAGTGCCCAACGACTTCGACAATCGCGGCTGCGGACTGGTCACCAGGAGCACGATGCATGCCGATCTCGCGCCTCGAGCCAGCCATGCATCCCCCTGCGGCAGCACCACCACCGCCGCAGCAGCAGCTGCCCGCAGCCAGGGGGTATGCAGGCAGCGATCCACCTGCTGTGCCAAGGGTGACGCCCCGGCGGGCGCAGCAACCTCGGCTCTGCCTCCGGGGCTGCCCTCCCTCGCCCTGACACCATCCTCGAGCCGCTGCAGCCTGCGCTCCAACGCGGCCTGGCTCCGCGTCACACCTCCGCACAGGATGCTTGTGTACTTGAGCAGGAGGTTCTTCTCCAGGCTCCACTGCTCCTGGGCGGGGGAAGGCTGGTGCCCTACTGGTGGGGCCATGCCAGGCCCCCGCCGGAAGAGCAGGTGCTCACACAGGCTGCGGTGAGGGAGGGTGAAGAATGCGCAGGCGTCAGTGTTTGCCTGGTAGGACGGGGGGGGTAGCGGGGGTGCGGGGTTAGAGAGCCCAGCCTGTGGACCCCTTGACCCTGTGATCCCTTCTGAACTTGGACCCCTCGACACCCAAACACACATGCCAGGGGCGAGTCTGCCCGTCCCGCCCTTTTGAAACGCACCACCCCACACCCCCACCTGAGCGCAAAGGTGTCGCCGAGGCCGGCCGTGCCCGCGAGGTCGACGACCTGGGTCCAGGTGAGGGCAGCCTGCTGACCGGACCCCTGGCCGCTGGTGGCCACCAGCCCCGACAGCTTCTCGATCACGTGGCGATCTGCATCAACATGCACGCCCTTTCCCGGCTCGCCGGCCCAGCACCCGATGCACTGAGCCAGCAGGGCGGCCGCCTGGGGTACGTCAGACTTGGAGCAGAGCGCCTCCTGGAGCAGGGAAAAGTATACGTGGGCTGCCCTGTCCCTCAGACTGCGCGGAGGGGTGGGAGTGAGGGGGGGGTCACTGGGTGGCTGTGCAGTGCCGCCCAAGGCTCCATCCAGCGGGCACGAGTCATTGCGCGGGTTTGCCGTGATGAAGGCTTGGCCAGCAGGATGAGTTGGTCTCCCACTGATCAGCAGCGCGCTCATGACCAGGAACTGTGCTGTGCTTCCCCATGTCCCCTCACGGCACGTCCCCTTCTCCGTCAACCTACCCAGACAGAAAGAGCCCCCGTGCAAAGGCCACCAGGGCCAGCTCATCATAGGCGTTGCCCGGGTGGGCAGCCACGTACTCCAGCGTCTCCGTGGGGAGGCCGGGGATGGCCAGCTTGGTGCCCGCCGCCAGCTCGACACCCCTGCGCAGGTACTCGATGGGCCTGTGCGCCCCTGGCTCTCGCGGGGGTGGCTCGCTGGCAGCCTCGATGCAGGCCCGTGCCGATGCCTCCCTGTACTCCATGGCCCGGGACTGGAGGATGTAGATGGGGGTGAGGGACTTGTTGGGCAGCTCCGCCCCGGTCAGGGGATCCGTGCTCCGGTGCGCGAGGTGCCGCTCGATGGCCGATCTCTCGTAGACATGACCGCCAGCCGTGAGCACGGGGTTCACAAAGGTGTCGTGTGTGATCGGGCAGCGCAGCTCCTCGGGCGTCTCGAAGAGCAGGGTGTCGTCGCGCTGGCGGGCAGCGGTGGCGGGGGGTGGCAGGGGAGGCTTTCCCCCTCCTCGAGACTGACGGGCCACCATCGCCATCTTCTAGCTTCTGACTTCGAGGATCAAGTCGACAGCGAGATCCCCGTCATGACAGCCAGCAGATCAAGAAGTGCAGGGAATGCCCGGGGGCAAGCACACTATGTTGCCACTGGATATGGCCAGTTTGAATACTGATCAGTCCCGACGAGCGTTGAGATCAAGGCCTTGAACCGCTGCCAATGCCATTCCCTGTGAGTATAAGTTCAATAAGCCTCCTCGCAGGTCACTCACACATCGCTGAAAAGATCTCGAGGAAGAGAGGGCGTTGTCGCGCCCTGCAGAATGAGCTCGAGTTGGCGAGCGACCACGTCTTTCTGAAGCAATGCTGTTCCGATGCAATGTAAACATGATACTGTAAAATGAAATCGTGAAATTCCTAGCACCATGTTGCGCCAATTGTGGTCCCTTCCCCGAAACACTCGACAAGGACACGCCATATTCGGGAGTCCAGCGTGTCTCGGCCAGCATCGTAGTTTTAAGCTTTTCGAGGTACATGTGCTCCATGGCGTCATGGACCCAGGGATGAAATCAGATAATCGAGGAGGGAGCTCATGCACCCCCTCCCTCCTGTTGCCAGATTTTTCGCAAAGAGGGCCGTGAGGAGCGGGTCAAGGAGCTCCAGGTGGGATGGCAAGGGCTTCAGTTGTTGGGGTCGAGTATGGTGTTCTACTGGCCTCCAAGGGGCAATGCATGGTGCAGGGTTCCTGTATTGGCGCCGCCGGAGATGCTCTTGTCATGCAAGGAGTGGCGGCCCCGTTTTGCACTTTTTGCCCTGTTGCCAGGATATTCCAAACCCTGGGTCCACCACCCCACCAACCAACAGGAGGATCTGCAGCGAGGATACTTTGACGACTTCCGGGAATTCCGGGATCAGCACGGCAAGGTCTTCGAGAGCCGCCTCATCCCTGTGGCCTCAGCCCAGCCCTTTCCCACTTTGACGGCCTCGCTCCCCGATGAATCCACCATCCGATTCCCAGTCAGCCAGGGAGCCGCCAGCGTCACCCTGGTTGCAATTGCCTTCCGAGCTGGCGCTCAGGCAAGTCCGGGGGAGCCCAAATGGCCAGCATATGCTCCAGGGTGGATGGCACGATGGCTGAGCATGAGGGCCTGTCGTCGTGATGAGACGGGAGAAGTGTCAGGCCTGGCTGGGGACCAGGCTCGTGCTGGCTGGGAGGGCAGCCTGCTTCTGTGCGGGGGGCCCATCAGCCATGCACCCGGCTCATCGTGTGCATCATTCCAGTGCAGGACCTCATTGAGGCTTGGTCTGTCCCTTTCAGTGAAGCCTTCCAGTCTGCCTCTAATGTACAACTGGTGGAGCTCGCACTTATAGAGTCTGTGGTACGGAGGCGCTGAGAGGAAGGGGGGAATGCAAGGGGGTGCTGAGGCACAGCAGGGTCTTGTGCGGCCAGCCGACACCCACAGCATGACCTTCCTGCCTCTGCACACTTGGCCAGGATCATACCACCATCCAAGCATCCCCTCCCCCTCCTCGCAAGTCAGGTCATGCGCGCTTGGCCGTTCCGGAGCCTGCTCTTGAAAAACGGGACGGCGAGCCAGGAGCGGTACCACATGCCCGTGCAGTACCTGTTCCACTTTGGGGACGCCAAGCCGCTGTGCCATGCCCTGGGGCTCACCAACCGGCTGACGGGGTGGGTGGAGGGGGGCGTGCGGTACCTTTGTGATCCCGGCTTGGCTGCAGCATCCCCTCTGGGCTCGACGAGCACAGCACCCATCTCGGATGTGTATGCTGCATGTGCGCCTGGCGTGGTTCCCCGTCACCCTGACAGCAACCCAACCCAGCCTCGACGCATGCAGGTACGTCTTCCTCGTGGACGGCGCGGGCAGGGTGAGGTGGCGCGGCAGCGGCCCTCCCACGCCAAACGAGCTGGCCGGCTTCCTGGCGGCTGCCGAGCAGCTGGCGCAGGGGACCACGCTAGGCCCGCGGCCGCCTCCCCGCTTGCCGTGACTTGTTTGTTTGCTGAGTGGTGTCCGGGTTTGCAAGGGTGCCAGCGACAGGTACCTCGGCACCACAACTAAGCAAAACTCTGGCATGAAGGTAGAATGGGGTGCATGGGTGAGGCAAGTCGAATGCGGTCAGGCCTGCTGCGTTTGGCCGAGGTGCGAGCAGCTGCCGAAGGCGCGAGTGAGTGCGAGAGGGAGCGCTTGGCCGAGATTGGGCGCTCACTCTCACGTCCACAAACTTGAAACCGACTTCCCAGGTCCCTGGCAAGAAAGTCATCAGCCGGCGAGGCGCGTGCCGAGCGCCATGGTCGCCCCCCCCCCGCGAGGCCCGCCAGCTGCGCCTCGCACTCCCGCTCGTGCTGCCCCGACAGGAAGTGGTGCAGCAGGTCGGCCGCGCCCATCACCCGCCGGCAGGCCAGGCAGGCGTACACCAGCTTCCTGTCCTCGCTGGTCTGCTCCACGCTGGGCGGCCCCTCCGCCGGCCGCCGGTCGCCGCGCACGGTGACGGAGCCGGTGCCGCGGTACGCGCAGTGCACCGCCATGGACTTGAGCTTGTGCGCCGGGTCGCGCTGGTGCACCAGCCATGCGCGGTAGCTGCCCAGGGCCACCTGGCAGGCGGGGCAGCCCAGCGCAGCCTCCGCCGCCTCCGCCACCTCCTCGTACGTCATCTCGGCATCTGCGTTGGTGTGAGGGGGGTGGTCACCGCGTTAAAAGGGGTTGAGGGGTGCGTTGTCGTGCTGGGAGGGCGCAAAATGAATCTGTGAAGTTTCCCAGCTCCACGCATCGCCGTCGGCCCGCGAAACGGTCAGCGGGGAGGGAGCTGCGCATCTGCGGGGTGCTCATACAGGGGAAGGAGGGCACGGTCCTGCCATCTCGCGCGGCCTGGTCGCACAGGCACCCAGAAGCGCCCAGCGAGCATCGAGCGCCCCCTTCACGACGTGACACCCACGCCGGTGTCTGCACGTCGGTCCGGCCCCCCCCCCCCTCTTTCCCCCCTTACGTAAAAACAAACTCTACCTGTCTCGGCGCTGCCCAGAGAGTAGGGCAGCCTGGCCGGGGGCAGCGCCTGCTTTGCCGGCTGGCTCTGCTCCCAGGAGTGGTCGTAGTTGTCGGGTGAGGGCGGGTGGTCCTCCGGGTGGCTGTGCACGGGGGAGGGCGCGCGAGGGTGCGGCAGCGACGGCGTCGGCGCGCGGCGGCCGGGGGGCGGCGATGGCGAGCCGCGCGCGCTTTCCGCCTCGCCCCGCCTCCGCGGCGGCGAGAAGGTGGTGGGCCTGCATGGCGGTGAGGAGGCGCGCCGCCGCTTGGCATCCCGCCCCCGCGGCGGCGAGGCGGCCTGCGAGCCGCGCCCCGACCCCGCGCTGGCCTCGGGCTCCTCGCCCTGCGGCCGCCACTGCACGGACCGCGACTCGCGCGGCGCACGCGACGAGTGGCCGGAGCGGCTGGGGGTGCCCCTCCGCTCCTCCTCCCGGTGGCGGGGGGAGGCGGGGCCCTGCTCGGCGGGCGTGGCCAGTGCGGCCAGGCGCGGGTCGCGCTGCGAGACGCGGGGGCCCCGGGACGGCGTCGCGGTCAGGTGCACGGTGCTCGGCGGCAGGGCCGCCCCCGCCTGCTCCGCGCCCAGGCAGGGGTCCACGGGCGCCGACGGCAGCAGGAGCGTGACCTTGGCGGGGGTCCCGCACCTCGCCCCCTCCGCCTCGTCCTGCGCAGGCCGGTCGCCCGGCACGGAGTGGGGGGGCTCGACAGGCAGCGGCGGCGGCGAGGCGGACAAGCCGGCGTCCCGGGCGCCGGGCGCGGGCCAGGCAGCGATGCGCTGCGGCGCCCCGGCGGCCGGGCCCGCACCTGCGTGCGTGCGGTCCTGCAGCAGGGGCGGCGGGGGGCCGTCGCCCCAGGGCGCAGGGCCTTCTCCCGCTGCCGGCCCCAGGCGCGGCAGGGTCCCGTTGCCGGCGGGGCCCAGCGCCGAGCTGGCGGCGGCCAGGGACGCGATGCTCGCGTTCAGGCCACGCAGCGTCTCGCCGATGGCCTCGAAGCGCGTCTCCAGACGCGCGTTCTGCTGCGCCAGCTGCGCATTCACGCCGTCGACCATGCGCCGCAGTTCGGCCGTCGGCACCGAGTCCGCGGCCGCGCCGCGCGCCGCGGGCAGGCCCGGGGCGGAGCGCCGCTCCCGCACCACCTTGTGCATCTCCCCTGCACGAAGGTGGCACATGGAGGAGGGATTGGAGGGCTGGATCGCGGCGGGACCCTGCCCGTCGGCAAGCGCGACGCGCTAGCAGCTGCAAGCAGGGCACGGGTGGCGTGGCTATCCGGCGCTGGACCCCCGTCGCCGCCCACCTATGATGGACCAGAGGCGGGTGATTTCCTCGTCGTCTATCCGTTCCACCTCCGTCAGCTTGGCCCGGAGGGCCTCATTCTCCTGCTTCAAGGAGATGGCTTCATAGATGGCAGAGGAGGCATCGCCCCTGCGCAGCGTCTTCTCCACCGCCCCCCGCACGAGGTCCTCGACATCACCCAGAGCCCGCTTGTGGCGATGCTTTGAGTCGGGGGACATGCTCGGGCCGTCTGCGACCTAATCTGCTACCTAATTGACATTAAGAGGTGTGCATGCACCAGGGAAGCTTGGTCGAGATCGATGGGGGGGAGGGGCCCCCCCAGCGTGAGCCCACTTTCTTCGACCCCAAACCCCATGCAAAGCTTGCCGTGCTCGGTGGGCGACACACACCAGCAATCAGACTGCGACCCAGCATCTTCAGAGATCTCAAAATCAATGTCGACCGCTCGAATACGGAGTCATGACAATTCACCGAGCACTGCGAGGGCTTCCCAACTGCCACCCACTCCGCTAGAGGCACCCACTCACCGCACATGCACCACCAGTTCAGGTCCTTTTGTGTTGCAGTAGCTCTACATGTTACATGGGACAATTGCCCCACGGCATGAGCTTTCCTGCTGCCATCTGAGGCGCAGCCGACTTCTCCCACGCGCACCAGGGCACCCACCTCTTCTGCAAATATGCAAGCCCAAAGTGCTATTTATGTCAGGTATAATGCTCGATTTGTCGACAATGCATTCGAAACATGCCAAAGGGGTGTCTTCTTCGCATGCGATGCAGCAAGTTGCCTTCGCGGCGGCCACCCATAACCCGAGAACATACCGATAGGTACGGTACATATACCAGACAAATTCATTCCATTCTGCCTTCGGGCATATGATAAACTTGGAACGATACAGAGAAGATTAGCATGGCCCCTGCGCAAGGATGACACGCTTCGTTCGAGAAATGGTTCCAAAATTTTTTTGGCATTTTGCCGGTCTGCTCTTCATCGTGCGCTGTGCCAGTGTTCCCAACGTGACGAGGCCCGGGGTGGACCTGGGCTCTTCGCTCAAATACCCTGGCCAAACCCCTTGATCGATGGGCCCCGTTTGCATCTTACAACTCCGTGTGTGGCCGTCACTTTTCAACGCTGCCGTCCCCGGCTTCGGGCGCTGTCGCCTCCCGCACACTGGGCGCCCACCTGGTCTGCGTGAGGAGCCACGCCTCGCACTCCCGCGCGCTCCCGCCCGGCTGCGCCAGCTGCCAGTCGGTGATGGCGGCCATGACCGGCCCCACCTCCTTCCCGCTCACCCCCAGCAGCGCCATGACGCGCCGCCCGTTGACCGGCGGCTTCCACTCCCAGCAGCCCTGGAGGCCCCAGCCCCCCACCGCGGCCACCAGGCTGCGGCAGCCCTCTGCGGTGCCGGCAGGGTCGGTGGGACTGCCCAGCAGGGCGCCCAGCAGGCACCCCTCCCGCCAGCTGTCCTTGAGCGCGAGCAGGCACCGCCCCAGGGTCACCTGCAGGCTCTCCTTGCCCACGGCCCCGTCCTCCCCCTGCGCGCGTGTGCATGGTCGGGGCGTGTTCTGGTGGTTGGGGTGCGGGAGGAGTCACGGCGTGGGTCATGGTTCCCCATGCACTGCACCATGCGTCGTGCACAAACACCCACCCCTCCCACCTCGCCAGTTGTGGACCCCTCATCCTCCACACACACCCCAATGAAGTCCTCACCCGGAGGCCCTCTTGCAGGACCTGCAGGAGCTGGGGCGCGGCGGCATGCAGGGCCTCCACCCGCTCCCCACTCCGGGTGGGCCACTTCAGGGCGGTGCGCAGCAGGCTGGCCGCCAGGGAGGTGTGCCTGCCCTTGGCCGCCGGCACTCGTTCCTCCCGCACCGGCAGCAGCGCCGCCGCGGCCATCAGGTCGCGCCGCGCCTCCCGGCCCAGCCCCAGGTCGAGCAGGCGCAGGGCCTCCCAGGCCACCCCGGGTCGCCCGTCGGTGCCCAGGTCGTGGCCGAACACGGCGTGCATCAGGCCCAGCCGGCGCAGCAGGTCCAGGGCGGCCACCGGTTTGGGGCCGCCCAGCATGCCATCCACCTCAGTGCCCACCCGCTCCCGGCTGACCTTTTGCTCCAGGGCAGACGCTATCTGTGCATGGGGGTAATGTTGGGAGGGAATACTTTGTGAGGAGTACTTCGTGGGGAAGAGGATAACTGAAGGGTGCAGGGGTTGGGGATCTTAGGTTGAAAGCGGGAGAATAGCCATGATCAGTTGCAGGAACCCATGCGGCCCGAGGAGGGGATGAGGGACGGCAACGTGCTGCGCATGCCACGCGAGGTCGAGCCGCTCGGACGGCATCGTGAAATGCATCTTCAACCGTCAAAGCTGCGATCGATGGTGGGCATTTGCTGTCGAGAGAGCGCTGGGCTACTGAATCGACACCGCGGCAGGCCTCGGCCCCAGGTGACAGAGCCCGCGATCAGTCCAGGAGCCCAAGCGCGACACCTCCCATTCCATCCTGCCCCGCCGACCGCCATGGTTCGGGTGGAGGTGAAGTGGCAGAAGGAGGTGTTCAAGGACCTGGAGGTGGACATCTCCGCCCCTCCCGCCGTGTTCAAGACGCAGCTCTTCTCCCTCACGGGGGTGGCCCCCGACCGCCAGAAGATCATGGGCCTGAAGGGGGGCCTGCTCCGGGACGACGCCGACTGGGGCTCCACGGGGATCAAGGACGGGTCCCGGATAACGATGCTGGGCACTGCGGGGGCTGTGCCGGTGGCCCCCACCCAGGCCCCCACCTTCCTGGAGGACCTGCCGGAGGACCAGCAGGACGTCATGGGGCTCAGCAAGTACGGCGCGGGGCTGGAGAACCTGGGCAACACCTGCTACATGAACAGCACGCTGCAGTGCCTGTATGGCGTGGAGGAGCTGCGTGAGGAGTGAGTAACGAAAGAAGGGTCCCAGGGGGGGGGTGCTTGGCAACTGGAATGGGACTGGTGGACAGTTAATATGTTTGGGGGCCAAACAAGCCGATTGTTACCCAACGCACGAAAGCAGGCTGGCATGAGGCTGTCGCTGACAGCATGGCGCCGCCTGGGCCTCCCGCCTGGGCAGGTGTCCCTGGGACACCCCACATGATCGTACACGAAGGCAGCTCACCTTCACTCCTCCCTCAACCCCCCTCCATCCCTCAGCCTGGCACGATATGCCGCGGCCTCGCTGACATCCACGGACCCCAACGCCACGCTCACCACGGCGACAAAGTCACTGTTCTCCTCGCTGTCCACCTCGGCCCAGCCCGTGCCGCCCATGGCCTTCCTCCTGAGCCTCCGCAAGAAGTTTCCCCAGTTTGCTCAGCAGGCCAGGCAAGGCATGGAGTGGGTTGAGATTTTTGTGGGGGTGGCCCTGCGCTGGTGTGTGTGGAAGGGGGAATTAAGGGGGCTGCAGGAATGTATGCTCATGACTCGCAAGAGCTCGCCAAGGCACGCCTCTGCAGGGAGCAGACCTCGTGCAACCTGCCACCCTGTCCCAGCATGGGGCTGTTTCTGCAACCGGTGCCACAATATGCAGACGATTCTGCACGCCCAAACCCAAATCCCACAGACGGACCCCCCCATCCCCCATGCACCACCTTTGCCACCGCACACCCACCCTTCCATGTACTGCAGGGAGGGCTACTACATGCAACAGGACGCGGAGGAGTGCTGGACCAACCTGCTGTACGTCCTGCGCGAGACGCTGCAGGGGTCCTCCCCCGCCGCCGGCTCGGCGGTGGAGCGCCTGTTCGGCGTGCGCCTGGCGGCGCGCCTGACCTGCGCCGAGAGCGGCGAGAGCCTGGAGGAGGTCGGCACGGCCTACACGCTGAAGTGCAACATCAGCGCTGAGGTCAACCACCTGGCCGACGGCATCCGCCTCGGCCTCAAGGAGGACCGGGAAAAGACCAGCGCTGCACTGGGGAGGTGAGCGGGTGTTGTGTCTCTGTATTTGCGTGGGCTATACGGGGATTGGGGGTGGATGGCGTCAAGGACGCAGGCTGGCAGGGCTCGAAGCAGTCTACTTCCACAGGCCCAGGATGCCATGCAGCCGTCCCTCATGCCATGCTGCCCTGCCTCACGCCAACACCTCTCAATCCTAACCCTCCAACCAGGATCGCGCCGTTTGTCGGGTCGTCCCAGATCACGGCCCTGCCGCCCTACCTGACGGTGCAGATGGTTCGCTTCTACTACAAGGCGGACGTCCAGCAAAAGGCCAAGATCTTGAGGAAGGTGAGGGATTCTCTTGGGCGGCGCTGGTAGACCTGGTGACAGCCGGCGGGGTGCAACTGGCGCCAGGGGCTGGCAGCGCGGGCCTGTAGTCCTGTTGGCACATCGGCAGCCGAATGGCAGGACTGAAGCTGCACCACTCTGACCCTTCCCCCTCTCCCCCTCGCTAGGTGGCCTTCCCGGCGCAGCTCGACGTCTTCGAGTTCTGCAGCCCCGAGCTGCAGGCCGAGCTCAAGGCCCCCCGCGAGGCGGCCAAGGCGGCCGAGGATGCCAAGGCCGGCGCGACAAAGTCGGGGTCCGGTCCAGCCGCGGCAGGCGACGCGGCCCCCGGCCCCAGCACGGCTGCGGGGCCTGCAGATGCCCCAGCACCCGCCACCATGGCAGCAGCAAACACCCCTCCCGCCGCCAACAGCGGCGCGCTCACCGCGCGGTACGAGCTGTGCGGGGTGCTGACGCACAAGGGGCGCAGCGCTGACTCGGGGCACTATGTCGCCTGGGTCAAACAGGGCGATGGGCGCTGGATCTTGTTCGATGACGACCGCATGGAGGTTCGGGAGGAGGCCGACGTGCTGGCCCTGGCAGGCGGCGGCGACTGGCACATGGCCTACCTACTGGTGTACCGCGCGATGCGCGCGCCGCAGGCCGCCGCCACCGCCGCGGCGCTGCCGGAGGGCGGCCACCGCGCGGCCAGTCCCGTGCCCATGGAGGAGGATCCCAAGGCACAGGCCTGAGGGGGCGGGAGGGAGTCCCGGGACGCGCGGAGCGGGCGTGCATACATGCCCTTGGGTGACCTAGTGCCTATGCCGCGCAGCACTTGTAACGTCGTGCAGTGGTGCAGAGGCTCTGGTCGGTCCGGCAGTGGGCTGTGGAGCCCAGCCGCACGATCCCAAAAGGGCGGTGCCCCCAATGGTGCGGAGCGCAGTGCTAGTCTTGGTGTGGCTGGCTGGTCGGCCACCATGCAACCTTTGCTGCTGCAGGAGGGGAGTGAGGCCCCTGCCGAGGCATCAACCCCCCCCCCTTCCCCTACCCATTGCTCCTGCCAGATTTCCCATCCCCCCCACAAGAACGCCCCCCTCCCCCCTTCAAACCCTCCTCCCACCTCGGGGTGCGCGGCGGCGTGCACCAGGGACTCCTCCAGCTCGAAGCCGAAGCGCGCGGCGAATCGCACGGCCCTCAGCGCGCGCAGCGGGTCGTCCAGCAGCGTTTGGCGTGGGGGCAGCGGGGTGCGGATGACGCCGGCCTCCAGGTCGGCAAGCCCCCGCCCGGTGAGGTCCTCCACCTCCCCGCTGTTGATATTGTAGAACAGGGCGTTGATGGTGAAGTCGCGCCGCTCCGCGTCCTGGCGCGGCGTGCCAAAGCGCATGGCCGGGATGCGCGACCCCGCGGCATACTCCTCGCAGCGCAGGTTGACCAGGTCCAGCCAGAGGCCGTGCACGCGCATGCGCGCCGTCTCCAGGTGCTTGCTCTGGCCCGGGTTGGCGGCGATGACCGCCACGCTGTGCACGCCCTGCCCCTGGCCCGCCAGGTACCCGTTCACCGCCTCGGCAAAGGCACTGCCCAGCGCGTCGTCCAGCGCCACGTCGATGTCGTCAGAGGCGCGGCCCATGAGCTTGTCGCGCACCCAGCCCCCCGCGCAGCGCAGGGTGGTGGGGAAGCCGGCCTGTGGTGTTGTTGTTTTGTGTGGGTGGGATGGGGCGCGTGTGGTTGGGGGGGGGAGGGGGGAGGGAGGGGGGGAAAGAGAGGTCCAGCTGGGAGGGAATGATGCTGGTCTGGCCAGGTGTGGGCGCGGAGACCTGGGTAACAACAGGAATGGTGAGGACAGCCAGCTACCCAACACACATGCACCTGCTTGGATGCGGCCAGGAGGGTATCAAAGAGCTGCTGCTCCTCGGAGGTCAGCTCCAGGCGGGGTGAGACTGCCATTCCCCTGGTGCCGGCCGGTGCCGACTGGACCCCAGTGGAGCGACAGGCAGATCGCGGTCCTGGTACTATCCCAAATGCAAAATGGCCTCGGTACGATACTCCAGACCGCAGCCTCAGGGCTGGACGCAGCAGGGACGCCAGTCTGGGGCTGAGCGAGCGCGGAGGAGTGCAGGTGGGCCCCGTCGCCCCCGAACTCACTGCATGTGCCAGCTCGCTGCGTGGGATGTGATCCAGGTGTGCTAGGGTGAGAATAGGAGAGGGTAGTCGGGTCCTGGCGCGCTCACATACACCCAGCGATCTCGGCGCGCTGGACGACCAGCGAGGTCGGGCAAGCCGGCCGTGGCGCCCGAAATGGTAAAGAGTTCAGCGACATCCCAGGTCTCACCCTGGGTGTGGAAAGGGATCTCGTGACCACGACAACAGCCGCGTAGGTGCATTGCAGATTATTTTACCTCTGTACCATGGTTCTTTCGAGCACACACTCCGTGTGCTGGGTCTGATGCCAAAGGCAGGACTGGGGCTGGGTCTTCCACCCCGACCTACCTCCAGCAAGACCCTCCTCGCAGCCAAGGTGATGGTCGGCATGGTATGTGGTGCTCTCGTTGGATGCGTTGGCATTAACCGTCGTCCCACAGGCGCTAGCTCGACCCCCAACCACGCAGGCAAGCCAATCTTCCCTGACAGGGCTGGGCGGCCTTCAAGCACCTGGCACTGCTGCTCAGAACGGCGAGGCTGGTCCCTCCCAGCAGCCCCAGCCCACCGCTCAGGCCTCTGCAGAGCAGCAGAGCAGGGTTTTCCAGGAAGTAGCCAAACGCTTGAATGAGCGCCTGGCCTCGCATGGCGTGGCCGGCAAGGGCCCCATGACCGAGGCGTCTGTGCGCCAGGCGCTGGATCACCTGGCTCGAGGGGGTCCAGAGGCTATGTCTGCCACCGTGGATGTGACACACGGCAGGGTGGAGCCGGCTCCAAGATGCAAGCATGCGTCGGGGGGAGGGAAGTGCGGTGAGCAAGACCCAATGGAGTCCGAGGAAGCTCAGAGCTGCTGGGAGCTGTACCAGAGGTAGAGACTGGGTTGTTGGAAATTTGAGTAGTCCTCGGGCTCCCATGGGTGGGCTGCCTGTGTGTAATTGGGCCTTGACACTGGGTGATGGGCATGGTGGATGGCTGTCATCCTGCTCTGCCCACCTGTCCACTCAACCCCCACATCCAATCTCTTTGCGATAGAGCATACCTCGTGCATCTGGACGTCGCATTTCCTCCCCTTTTTGCTGCGCTGGTGGCGATGTGCTTCCTCCTAAATATTATACCCTTCCTCATAGCCCTCTTTGTGGTTCCCATGGCCTTCCTCATGGGGACTTCGCTCTGTCTCGTGAAAGGTGAGTTCCGGGATGCGATCAGCGGCCATACTTTGACTTAAGTGGATGGGAGGGCACTATGAGAGGCCCTGGCGCTCACACTATGCGGTGGTGCTGTCACTTGCACTTCTGCCCCCACGCCGTCATCCAGCTGCTCCCGCCGGCCAGAAACCAGCACACACGTCCACTCGTACCTCCAACGCCATGCAGTTGCGGGGATGCCTACCCGCGCCATCCCCTTCTCGTACTTTCCCGCTGCCACAGTTGTGGCCTTAGAGCTCGCTGCCATTTTCACGTTTGCTTTTGTGAGTGGGAAAGGGAGGCTCATATTGTGATCGGGAGAAGGCGGCGCAGCCGGAAATACAGGCCACGCAGCATGCTCCTCCTGCTTGTGCTTGGTTGGCCCGTTGAGAAGCTGGTGGTATAGTTTCAGCTTGTGTACGTACTCTGGAGATCCATCTCTCACCGCCACGGTCTCCCTGCCCACATGCCTCATGCCCGCTGCTCATCTTCTTCCTTTCTTCCATGGCAGGGCATGTTCCCGATGTTTGTCGTGGCCCTGCTTCCATGCGCTGCCTTCTTCCTGCTGGCCGGCTCTGCCCTTTACCTTCAGTACAGGTACGAATGTGCATGCTTCTTTGGTGATTTCTTGGGGGGGGAGGCAGCAGAGGGCCATACGTGGTCCCAGGGCGTTTGCCCCGTCCGCCCCCCTGAAACCCTTTGCATTGGATCCCCCGCCTGCCTGTGCAACCTTGGGCACAGCAGTCTCGGCAAGCATACCACCCGGCTGACATTCGCGTTGCTCAGGGCCGCTCCTCAAGCCTCTCCGATCGACCAGGGCTCATCCCACACAGAAGTAGCGATTCTCCCCTGTCCCCCCCCCCCCCCCCCCCCCCCCCCCCCCCCCAAAACCCCCGGATGGTCACCGGCCC
>NW_011934269.1:210390-212011 GCF_000733215.1 Auxenochlorella protothecoides
CGGACCTGGACTCTAGACCCAGGGTTTGTGCCCCTGGGCCCTCCCCTCCCGGACGGCCCGCTGGACCCGGGCCGGCGGGCACTGCTCCAGGCCCAGAACCCGGCCTGGTGCTACACCTGCAATGCGTACCGCCCCATCCGCTCCAAGCACTGCGGGCAGTGCGGTCGGTGCTGCGAGGAGTTTGACCACCACTGCCCCGTGGTGGGGACCTGCGTGGCCCGCGGCAACCGCCGCGAGTTCCTGGGGTACCTGCTCACCCTCTTTGGGGCCGAGGCCGTCATGCTGGGCATGGGTGTCCGGTACTGCAGGTACGGGGAGGTGACAGTCTCTCGTGATGGGGCCGGCTGACACAAGTGGCGGTCGGGCACGTGCCGTCACAAGGGTTCCCTGCACATCCCGTCGCTGTCGAACCCCTCACTCCTTCGCCGCATGTGCCCCCACTCCCCTCACAGGCTGCTCATCCTCCGTGCTCTCCACCTGCGGACCCTCCCCGGTCTACTGGAGGTGCTGCCCCACATGGCCCTGGTCTGGCGGGCGTCACCGGGGGTCCTCTACATGCTCGTGCTCACGGTGAGAGTGCCATGTTTGTTTTGGGGGGGTGGGGTAGGGGGAAAGGGACTGTGATAGTAAGCTTGCAGATCGCCGAGATGACTGCCCTGCAAGGGCACTTTGCCCCAGTCGATGGAGGGCCATACGTCCTCAGGTGCTGAGTTGGTCGCAATTTGGTATGCACACGCACGTTCCAGCTGAGAATCACACCCCCAGTACACCTCTTCCCGTTCCGGCTCTCCTGCCCCAGGTGGGCATCTGCATGGGCACCGCTGCACTCCTGGGCCGTGCGCTGTGGGGCACGGCGGCGGCGCTGACCACCAACGAGATGATCCTGCGCAGGAGGTACGCCTACCTCCAGGACACGCAGGGGCTGTACAGGTGCGAGGGCCCAAGGGGAGGTCTCATGGGGTTGGGTGGTTGTTTGAGGACCCCAGGCTGACCCAAGGCAGGCTGTCGCAGCACTGATAGGTATGCAGGTGCTGCCCGGACGCGCATGCACCCTCTGATTACCCAGCCGCCCCACCCCCATGCAGCAACCCATTTGACATGGGGGCGTGGCAGAACTGCCTGGCCTTTTGGAGCACGGCTCGCCCCGACTGGTACAGGTGGGTGCCTTGGTCAGGTGTGGGCGTGCTTGGTGAGGGATGGGCGGGATCGGTTTGCGCATCCCAAAGCAGCCCTTGCTAAGAAGGCGGCTGTGCGGAGCTGGGGCGGCCGCAACCTGGGGCTGCCGTCCGCTCTTCCCGCTGCTCCTGAAAGCGGATGGCGCAAAGCCCCCTGAAGCAAACCTTCCCCCCCCTCCCCCAATATCTCCACACACACTTGGCATGCCTGCAGCGTGTACAGTGAGCACTGCACGGCCCTGCGCGAGGGGGAGGAGCCTCTGGCGCACCCCCTGGCCACGCGCATACTGAGGAGGTGGGACCGGGCACGCGCAGCCCTGGAACGGGCACGGTTCGAGAAGAAGGCGCGGCGTGAGGAGGAGCTGCTCCGACGCGGCAGCCAGCTGGCCGCCTCGGAGGGCGAGGCGGAGTCGGAGATAGAGGCAGTGTGAGGTTGACATGCCCGC
>NW_011934269.1:213394-220029 GCF_000733215.1 Auxenochlorella protothecoides
GGTCTATAGTTGCGTCTGTGCTCGCCGACCCTGCACGTGCTTACAATGGAGTATAGAATTCACGACATCACAGTAATGACGGAAGGTTTTATGCATCTGGAGATATGGAGCTCGTTATGTGGAGTGGATGGGGGGGAATTGTATGTGCAGGGTGGTTGGAGCAAGGATGGCTGGTCGCGAGAAACGCTCTATATTCATCGACCATAACTGGAAGAAAAATGCAGGAGTGCAGAGGGATGCCAGTACCTGGTTCCTCCTCACGATCTTATGCGTCAAGGATGTGAATGTCCACCTGGTGGGTCTTCTTGCCCAGGGAAAACTGTGGGGTATGCGCAGGATACAGGCTCAGCGAGTGTTGGGAGGGCAACCCATCCCTTTCCATGGTACTGTCCCTCAAGCTGGGGAGCTTGGAGGATGCACCAGAAAGCCATCACCCCCCTCATCCATGCACGCCTTCCCACCTGGTACTGTACAGGGGTTATCGAGATGAAGTAGCGGCGCCCCCCTTCCACCACGACACTTGGGATGCTGACACAGGCGTTGTCCCTGGCAAGCCCAGTGGTCCTGCATGGAGGATTGCAGGTGCTCGTGCGAGGAACGCCTGTGCAGAGCCTGGTGTCGGCCCCGGCGGTGGGGCCATGGACACTCCTGGCACACTCCCTGCGCAGGGCGCATACATGCCCCGCTGAATCAGCCCCAGACCCAGTCCTGTCGCCTGGCTCACGCACCTGATGACCTCCAGCTGGTCGTCCATGACAGTGATCTCCGCGCCCACGTCGGTCTTGTTGGAGCAGGTGGTGATGTTCAAGGTGTGGTCCTCCTCCAAATCCAGCCAGGCAAGAACGGGGGCGATGGTTATCTGGAGGGTCAAGAAATTGCGGGAAAGTGGGGCAGATAATTCAACAGATAGGCTGGGCATACAAAACTCACTGTGAGCAGGGCACCCCTATGTCTCCCATCATCATAATTGCTGGGGTGCAGGCTCAGAGGAAAGCGCTCCCTTACCGGGAGGACGGCGTGCGAGGGCACAGCTGGGATCCTGAGCCTGGTGGGATTCAGACTCTCAGTGACGGCCTGTGTGCGCAGGGTGGGATGGGGTCAGCGAGGAGGGGCCCTTCCCTCTCCCCCCCGTGTGCCTGCCTTCCCACCCAGTCTCAAGGCCCTGCCCCTGCACCGCCCTGCACTGGCATGCCCTGCCTGCACACCTCGGCGAGGGGCATGCTGGCGATGGTCATGGATGCTTTCCCATTCAGGGACTTGGACTGGCCGGGGATGGTGACTTGGGTCCGGGGGTGGGCCACAAAGTAGTAAGCTGGAGAGACGGTCAGCGGAGAGGAATGTGTGGGTGAATGTCATGTGGCACAGCGCCACTGCACCGGGGCAGCCTGTCTGCGGTGGGGAGGCGCTGGCAGGGGGCAGGGCTCGGGGTCCCATGCGCCTAGACCGCCCTGCCCCGCCCGCAATGGCTGGATCAAGCGAGGGTTCAATGCCCTCCTCACCCGACCGCCCACTAGTCACTCACTCTCCCCCTTCCGAAGCGCCGCTACCATGCGGCTGCACCCTGGTCTGGGGGAGTCCACCTCTGTCTGATTGTGACTGCGTGGATTCAAAGGAGGATGGGCTTCCTGAGGGGGCCTGTGCATACCGAAACCCAGGGCTCAGACCTCACCCCTGCCCCCCCCTCCCACCCTGACTCCTGCTCACAGGATGGCATTCTCCGTGGACCACGTTGCATCCAGAAGCTCGAGGGTCATCTTCTGAGCCTTTGAACCCCTCTCATGCGGACAGACTGTGATTGCAACTCCCTGAGGGAGCGGAGGGGGTTGGGAGGGCGTGCTGGGCTTGCATGTGAAGCAAATTGGCGACGTGAGGGGATGTGGTTCTGGAAGCTCACGTCTAGGGGAAGGGTAGCCTCCACCACTCTCAACAATGGTGTCATCTTCCCCTCCCACCCCACCCCACCCCTTCCTGGTCACCTCTGTCTTCTGTGCAGTGTAGACAAAGTACTTGGCGGGTATGAAGGGCCCATTATGTTCCGTGATCAGCGGGATCTGGGGGTTATACCTCTGAGCGGCAGGGGAAGGGAAGGGGAGGTGTTGCGGAAGGGCTTGCGGGTCTCACTGGCTGGGGCCCCTGGCAGGAGGCCCCCACGTATGCTAGCAATGCCCAGCGATCCTTCCCACGCCCCTTCATTTCCCCTTTCCTGCTACCCACCTCCAGGTCCATGACGTGGCGGAAGGGGACGCGGACCTCCTGCGGGTTGAAGAAGCTGTTGCCCTTGCGTTCAGCCCACACCACGCCCCTGTGGGTGGGTGTCCAGAGGGAGTGGTGGAGGGACAAGGTGCTGGGCAGTGCTGCTCCATGGGCCTGGGCTGGGACCTCTGAATGGCACGCCCACCTGGGCACTGGATGAATCTCACCCCCCTGCGTTCCAGCCAACACCAACCAGCCACTCACGAGATGGTCTTGGTGCGCGAACTCCACCCACCGGCCTCGCTCACGACGGGCCAGGTCAGCGCAACATCAAACTGGAGGGTGGCCTCGGGGTGGGCCCTGCCTGGGACTGTGGACATGTGGGAAGGGGGGCTGTGGGTGGCACAGGCCTGGGCATGGCAGCTGGAGGGACGGCTGGAATCCGTCGGCATGACAGCCCCGCCTCTGCTCACTTGCCTCCTGTGTTGACCTCGACCCCGCATCCCCCAATGTACCTGCGGTGACGCTGACGAACTGCGGCGTGCGCCAGTTGCTGCGCGTGAAGGTGAGCGTCTGCGGCGTGACGCTCACCAGGTCAGTCTGGGTGGGGGTGAGGCTGATGGTGGTGTCCTTGTCTGGCTCCTGCTGCAGCCTGTGGGGATTAGAGCATGGAGAGAGCATCTGGTTTTCCAGGAATTGTGGGAACAAAGCGGCTGCAGTTGAGTCATGGGCCGGAGTACCAGTGTTGCTCTGACTCCCGTCGCAGGGACAGGGATGGGGCGACGGGTATGCTGGCCTCGCCTGGGCCAATAGCCAGGGCTGCGCTGAGCGCCCAACCCCGCAGATTTTAGCAGCGATCGAGCGTGCCATGTGGAGTCTTGGGCCCTGCCTATTGGCAACATGCTGTTATACGAGACTCTACACTAACTTTCTTCAACCCGCCAACCACTGATCCATTCCCTTCCCCCAGCCCACTCACGCAATGGAGAAGGATGTGGAGCCTTTGCGGGGGTTTACTTCGGGCACGATGTTGCCCACAGTGATGGTGGGCAGGGCCCGGGTGTACTCCTCAAACTCAGCCCCGCCCTCGTCCTCGACGGAGCGATTGAAGATGCGGTGGAGCCCATGCTCCCAGGCCTGCGGTTGGTGCGAGGCAGGTTTGTGGGAGGCATGACATGGCAGGCTCTCAAACCTCATCAGCTTCTGCAATTCCTGGCCTGCATGCCGGTGCCTCTGTGCCTGGCTCCACACCGCCTGCTCTACAGCCCAGCTAGGTTCCTCCTCACTCCCACCCCTCTCACCCCTCCGAGACTCCCAAAGACGACCCTGGATGGGCGCGGGTCATCCTTGTTCACCGTGCCGGGGCAGACGCTGCCGCGCCCGGTGGACAGGACCCCCATGATCTTGCCCAGCTCGTCGGCAAACATGCCGGCCCCGCTGCTGCCGTGGGTCATGCTGCCGTGTTGGACGTGGGTGGCATAGAAATTGCAGGCATGGGTCGAGCAACTCACGTTGTACACATCAACCTCCTCATTGACGGCATCCAGGATGACGCTGGGGATTTGGTTATACACCCTGCGCCTCAGAACAGGGGGAAAGGGCCTGGTCATGTGGAGGCTAGGAGCCCAGCATGAGGAGGGGCCGGGTTTCCAATGGCATGATGACAGAGCTGAGCTGTGACCACCCCTTGTTCCCAATAGAAGACCCTCCTCCTCTAGCCCGCATGGCAAGGGAAGGGGCAAATACAATAGCTCGTTACCTTCTCAAATTGCCCCTGTGGAGAGAACGCTCGAGCTCCCCCATGCACGCAGTCACCCACTCACTTTCCATAGGCGATCTTCTGGACATCGCCCGCCGGCTGAGAGATGCAGGTATAGGTGAAGTTGCTGCCCAGATTGGCAGCCTCCCAGCCTGTTCACGATTGTAATGGAGGAGGGTGTGAAGTTGTTGCAGGCCATCTCCCAAATCAAGTTGGCAGCAGAGCCTCAATGAATTTGATATGCATTGCAACGACAGCTTCAAAGGTAAATCCACCCTGGAAGCCTGGCCTGACAGGGTCGCCCTTCTCACCAGCAAGGACGACGCCCCACTCGGGGGGAATGTCCTGGAGAAGCTCAAAGACACCCACATCGGAGTACACATCTTGGAAAACAACTGCCAAACCCTGTGATCATTCCTTTGGTGGTTATGGTGGGTCTGCTATGGGGCCGGCGAGATTCACCCATCTCCTCAGGCAAGCATGGTACGTGGAGTGTCCTGCATGTCAATCATAGAAATATGTGCCACTCCAGGGGTGGGAGGCGGGGCCTGGAAGCCTGGTCATATTCGAGAGCTTCAACACCTTGGGCCTTCCAAGGCAATGCACCTCACCGTCAAATAGCGATCAAAGGTCCTGGGCACGTCCTCCACATATGAAGCATTGCAGGGGAGTTTGTAGTCGAAGATGATCGAGAATGTGCTCCATGGATACATGAACCTCTTCCCCATGAATGCCAGACAGTGGTAGGCAGACAGGACGTAGATCTTGTCTCCCGGGCCCTTGAGCAGAGTTCCTGTGGGAGTACAGTCAGGAGAGTCATGTGGGATGGTGGGGTCCAAGGACACCTCCTGGGCATACCCCCCTTGCAGAGAGTGATGACTTGCGCTCCTCCATTCACTCAGCAGGTCATGCATACATGGCAGGAAGTCAGTGCTGCATTTTGCTTGCTTGAGTATCGAGCTACAGCATGCAAGCCCTCTCAAAGGATGCGAAGGTCATCTGTGGGTCAACCCAGCCCCTGCCCTCACCAGTGCAGAAATTGGATGTCATGGGATTGGTGATCTGCACCACAGCATGCTGCAGGAAGTCAAATTCTGGTGCGCAAGTGGAATCGATGGCGCAGGAAGGGGCAGTGAAGAGCCTGTATACGATGGACTTGTCCTCTGCATGGGAAGATGGGGGCAGAGATCTGAGACCGGTGAGGTCCATCCGGTGCACGTCCCATGCGCCATCGCGACAGGGAAAGCCGCTCGGCATGAGAGAGAAGCGTGTCATGCCTGCACAAGCCCGGCCACCCGTACATGCCTACGCACCATCATCGGGCGTGTAGTTGAAAGGGGAGTCGAAAAATTCTACCTTGCTAAGGCACAGCTGCTCACGGAAGCCCGGGTGGGGGCAGGTAGGACCCAGTCAGAGAATTGCTAGGCGACCGCGGCGCATTCGAATGTCAGCGCTTGCACAATTAAATCATCTTTCGCCCAGCAATACCTTGGAGGATGCGGCGATGCAGATGAAGGCGAGCATGCACACCGCGTTTCGCGGCCCGTGCCTCGCCATTGCCCGGCGAAGCCCGGATCTTATCTGAGCCTACAGATGCTCAAAATTACAGATATGAGTCAGGCACGTGATATAGTGGAATCCGTGTAATTCGCCGTATGCAAGGCAGCCTGGTGAGCTTGGCTCTGCGCGCGACATACCACACCGGAAATCCGGAGGTCCGGACTACCGATGGACGGGACCCCACCCTCGGCAAAATTACCTTGATCGCTGGGATATGGCCTCAGCCACGTAGAGGGAAACAAATCCCTACCGGGCTTGCGCCGGTTGCACAGCTGCTTCCCGCAAGCGGGATCTGGCTGGCGCAGTTGGTTGCCTCGATCGGCGAACCAGAGGGGGTGGGGGGGTGGGAGGGCGGGAGAAGACGATACAGGGGGTCCACCAAAAGCTGTGGGACGAAGTGCATTCGCAAAAAAGCACTTGGTCAGCATCAGCATGTTGGCCGCTCCGTTCACGTCGCGGTTGACGACGTTGACTCTGCAGCCTCTGTTCCGTGCACCGCTTGGTGTCCCACACGTCCACCAGCTTCTCCTCGTCGTTGCGCACCCGCACGTACTGGTGGGCATGCAGGGTGGCATGACAGGCGCAACACAGCTTTGATGACCTGTGTTCGTCCACCACCACCACCCTGCACACCCGCCGCAGGCGCCGCAAGAAGCGTATCCAGGGCCCAGGCGGAGTCCCCCGCATGATGCCCCCCCGGTCCTGGGCCGACCAGTTGCCCACGCCCACGACCGTGGTCATGCCCCGGGGGGCGCGTAACTGCTCTGCCAGCCGGTTGATGGCCCGCTCCCTGCCGACGTAGGCCTGGTGCCGGAGCTTCCGGAATGGCTTCTTGTCCCGGTGCCAGGCCAGGCCCTCTCGCAGGTCTGGGACGATCTTCGCGACCCGCGACAGGAGCACCTCTGTGCTCGCTGTCTTATAGGTCGGGCACCTGCGGGAAGATGGGTTTGAGCAAGAGGGTTGGTACGGTTGGAGCGATGCGAGGTGTCGTGACACAGTGCCTGCCCCTGCGAGGCATACCCCTGCATTAACTCCACAAACCAATCACCACTCACTGGTGCAGCTTCTTGACATAGTCCGGGGCCTTTGCGTGCCACTTCGCAATGACCCCCTCCCGCCGCTT
>NW_011934269.1:220144-225432 GCF_000733215.1 Auxenochlorella protothecoides
GGGGGGGGTGGGAGGGCGGGAGAAGACGATACAGGGGGTCCACCAAAAGCTGTGGGACGAAGTGCATTCGCAAAAAAGCACTTGGTCAGCATCAGCATGTTGGCCGCTCCGTTCACGTCGCGGTTGACGACGTTGACTCTGCAGCCTCTGTTCCGTGCACCGCTTGGTGTCCCACACGTCCACCAGCTTCTCCTCGTCGTTGCGCACCCGCACGTACTGGTGGGCATGCAGGGTGGCATGACAGGCGCAACACAGCTTTGATGACCTGTGTTCGTCCACCACCACCACCCTGCACACCCGCCGCAGGCGCCGCAAGAAGCGTATCCAGGGCCCAGGCGGAGTCCCCCGCATGATGCCCCCCCGGTCCTGGGCCGACCAGTTGCCCACGCCCACGACCGTGGTCATGCCCCGGGGGGCGCGTAACTGCTCCGCCAGCTGGGTGATGGCCCGCTCCCTGCTGACGTAGGCCCGGTGGCGCACCCTTCGAAACGGCTTCTCGTGCATGTGCCAGGCCAGGGCCCGTCGCAAGGTGGGGACGATCCACGCGACCCGCGACAGGAGCACCTCTGTGCTCGCTGTCTTATAGGTCGGGCACCTGCGGGAAGATGGGTTTGAGCAAGAGGGTTGGTACGGTTGGAGCGATGCGAGGTGTCGTGACACAGTGCCTGCCCCTGCGAGGCATACCCCTGCATTAACTCCACAACCCAATCACCACTCACTGGTGCAGCTTCTTGACTAAGGGTGGGGCGTCCGCGTGCCACTTCGCAATGACCCCCTCCCGCCGCTTGGCCCCCGACATGGCGTGGAATTCCTTAGAAGATCAGGATGTCACGTTGGCGTGTTCGTCCACCGCGGTGAACATCTTGGTCCGGCCCGGGTCGATGCCGACGTACAGGTGTACCTCGGCATCCTCTGGCGGGCGGTTCCGCCTGCAAATTTTGTTTAGGGGTGTGGTGGTATGGGGTGAGTTGTGTTGTGGGAGCGCGGCACGTGTGGGTGGTTGGTGGGGGAATAAGTGGGTGGGAAAGGTGGGTGCACCTCGCTGCTGGTGTACACCACATCCCCAGTCGCTCCCAGGAACAGAGCAGCCAACACTCCCGCACCACTTGCAAGCGTCCCAGGGAATCCCTGTATCGTGTCGACAAGCCAGGAGAGCTATCCTCAGCAGCACACACCCCAGTGGTACAGTCACGGACCACTCACCGGTAGTATTCGTCGGCGATTCCCCTGCTGTTTGGGGCGCCCAGGGGCGCCCCGCCGCGGGTGCGCTTGCCGCTGGTCTTCGGGGGGTCGGGGGGGGGCGAAGGGTCGAAACCTGTCGGGTAAGAAAGGACGCCTGCTGCTCAGGGTGAGGATCCGATCGCAACCTGCCGGGCCCATGGGGTCCCCTTCATGCCCTCCCAGGAGCTCGCAACAAACACAATCACCGCAAACATTGACCATCATGGCGAGCGTTACGGCATTCAAGGCCTGCACTTTTGCCACCGGTACGAGGCCTGTCGCCCGTGGCCCTCGGCCCACCCAGAGCAGAGCGCACGTCAGGTAGGACTGCGTCAAGGGGCTGAGATGCCCGCATGCTTGCATCAGAGGTCACTGCCAACACTATTGATGGAACCCTCATCCGTGCCAACCAACAGGGCAGCCGTGGTGCCTCGCGCCAAGTATGGTGACGACAACAAGTATTTCGACCTGAATGTGAGGAGGGGGAGTAGGCTTGGGTCGCCGTAACGATTGTTCCGCTGTCGCGCCTGCATCTTAAATGCTGAGACGACAGCGTTCCTTGCCCGTTTCCCCCTGCTTCAGGACCTGGAGAACACCATTGGCAGCTGGGAGCTGTACGGGCATGAGGAGAAGGCCAGGTACCCTTCCATCCAGGGGGAGTTCTTCCAGAGGGCGGCAGCGGGCCTGACGCGGAGGGAGTACCTGCTCGCCTTTGTGGCCGGATGTGAGTGCTCGGGGTTGGTTCATGTCTTGTGCCAGCATGCACTAACTGAAAGGCATTTCAATCAGCCGGAGGGTTTCAACATGTCGTCATGATTCTGCAACTCCACCACCAGCGACTCTGCGACTTTATGTCCCTTGATGGCCAATCACACCCGGCGCATTGACTCACTGCAGTGGGAGGGACTGGCCTGCTGCTCTGGGGGGGCATCGGGTCCAAGGCCACACAGCTTCCCATCACCAAGGGCCCTCAGCAGACACCCCAGGTAAGGATGGAGAGTTGTGTGTCGCGGCTGGCACTCCTCCTGGGACTTGCCATGTGTTCACATGGGAGGACTTGCTTTGTGAATCTCCTTTTGCAGCACTGACGACCAAAGCCTACCCTATTCCTTAAGGTTGGACCCCGAGGCCGGCTGTGACAACCTGTCTATCCCTGCGATTCCATTCACGCGAGCCTGTAGATTGTAAGAAGATGCACCAGAGGGGGACTTTTGTGAAGATAGTCGGGCCATGTGGGGATGTTTTTTGTCTCTCGACAGTCGTCGGCCCACCCCTCTGCCCAAGAGTGGGCGCGAAATAATACAACAAGACATGCACCGCTGCGCAGTGAGCCCTATGCAATCATTTATACGAACCCATCGGAAGCGAGCCAGACTGTGGCTGAGCAAATGATTGTACGCGCGCAGCATTGTGGAGAACCCCCTTCCGCCGATCATCGTGACGTAAACCCTGGCATGGGTACGGAACGGAATAATTTGACTGGAGGGGAATAAAACATATCAAAAACCTGTCAACATTACATCGGAGCCCACCATCCAGCCAATTTTCGCTTTGATAGCCGAGCAGTCGACCCGACTGCTCTGGGGCATACGGCGCACTGGCTTTGCTGGCACGCTCCCTTGCCATCCACGGTCGGCCAGCCCTGTGTACTTTTGGTGATCCAGGCCACAGAGCTCTCGACTTCACTTCATCCAGATACATCCAGGGTCGCTTCAGGACTAGTACCATGCTGAATGCAGTTCGCAGCGCCCTGGGCCTCACACCATCGGCCCCTGTCCTGTCCCCATGCCCGACATGCGACCCAGCCATGCTGGCGAAGTGCAAGACCGTGGAGCCTGGCACGGTGAAGGAGTACAAGCGTCACATCCTCATGCGAGTGCCATTAGAAAAGGAGGGACCTGCTGACCAAGCCTGGCCCCGGACGGTGGAGAGGTCAGTGCGGTGGACTCGATGTTGATGCGGGGGTCGAGCCCTGGCTTCGCCTTCAAGAGGACCATGCGATACTAATATGAAACAGTAAACCTAAAAACATAAGTGAAAGCATATTCGTAAGCACCTATGTAATCAACATGTACCATGCCCACCAATCCATCTCTATACTTTCCTTCCCAAGAGCCGCCATTGACCCCTCCTCCCTCCCCTCCTTGTACACCCCCAGCCTGTCCAGCATAGAACCCCTGGCGCGGGCCCTGAAGACCGCCAGCAAGGATGGCACGGTGGTCGGCCCCGTCATGGTCTCGGCCTATGAGGCCCTGGGCGATGGCCCCCAGGAGGCTGATTGCGCCGACATCCTGCTCCTCCCCGACAACGTCCAGCTGAGGGGCGTGCCCCTGTCAGACCTCACCGCCGTGGCCATGGACTCCCTCTCCCGCCCAGGCGCCTGGGAGGCAGGGGAGGAGACGCATGGCGTCGCGTGGGTGAGTGCAACTCCATTGCTGGGAAGCCCGACGTGCCGACCCTTACACCATGTGGCATGCTGTGCGGACGTGCCCCTGTGTGCGACCATTCAGCTGTGCCAGTCGCAGAAGTCTGGACTGTGTGCTGGCTGGTGATGAGGTCTTCTTCCAAGGCTTCACTTCCCTCATCCACCCCTCTCCATAACCCCCAACCCACCCCTCTCCATAACCCCCAACCCACCCCCCAACACCCCCCCAGGCGGCCCTCCCGCCCCTGACCCTGCTGGTGTGCTGCCACAATGCGCGGGACGAGCGGTGCGGGGTGCTGGGCCCTCAGCTGGCCGCCCGCCTGGAGGAGTTGCTGCTGTACAGGGGTTTTGCTGCCGCGCAGTTCCGGGTGCTCAAGGTGTCGCACGTCGGCCAGCACATCTACGCCGGCAACGTGATTGCCTACCGCCCCGGGCACCCCGGCCACGGCGACTGGTACGGCGGCGTGCACGCCGAGAACGCAGAGGCCTGGCTGACGGCCTGGCTGGGTACGCCGGCGGAGCTGGACGGCGGCGTGGGCGACCCGGCGCTGCGCCCCCACTGGCGCGGCAGGCTGGGCCTGAGCAAGGAGGAGCAGCTGGCGGTGTTCGAGGCGGGCAAGGCCCTGTGTGCTGGGAAGGGCGGCGCGGACATCGAGGAGCTGTGCGCCGACGTGGTACAGACGGTGCAGGTGTGAGGACCTCTCCCCTGCCCCCGGCCAGGCGACGCGGCCTTGCAGCCGTAGGCATCTTCCGGGACACACCCACACTCGATATCCTGCCTTGACCAGGTCCTTCCAAGCCCCCTGACTGTTACAAGCATGATACTACTAGATGCAACACCATGTGTTCCTTGACAAGCCAGGTTGTGCTGCCTCGGCGCGGCACCGCGAGGCACTGCATGCAGATTGAGGCCGCGCCTGTCGTCAGCATGCGCGCAGCACAGGAATTGCCGCGCCGCCGATGCGCCTTGCCAGTCCTTGCAGTGCACGGGCAGGCACAGAGTGCGGCGAGTGAACGTAAGGCCCAGGGCGCTCGACTCGAGCAGCGGGCTGACCTTTGCTCGCCCACCCCCCCCATCCCTCAGCTCTGCACGTGCAGGCGGTGGGCGCGCTGCAGTGCCTGCACTGGCCCCTGCAGCTGCTCCGCCTTGTCGTACATGCCCAGCAGGCCCCCAGTGTGCACAAACAGGACGCGACGCTGGGCCCAGGCGGCGGGGTCCGCCGCCACGTCAGCCAGCCAGCCGTGCAGCGCCTTGCACGTGTACACCGGGTCCAGAATGATGCCTGCCGAGGAAAGGGAGAATGTGGGGTTCGGAGCGGGGTTTAGATTGCTGTGGGCAGCGTGCCCCTTTTGCGTGGTGGGTGGGAGCAGGGGGCGGTCCCCCCTTCACCTTCCCTGCCCATCGACGCCGCGCAAGGCCGGGACACGCAGTGCCATGCGCCAACGAGGGCGAGCACCTCGCCCTTCTTTCCAATCTACCACGGCGCCTCGCCTGTCGCCTGCGCCGCGTCGAGCACCGTGGCCAGCTCCTCGTCGGTGCTGATGCCGTACCCGACGCCCTTGGCCTCCGCAATCCTGCAGGATGGGCGGGCGGGGAGGGGGGGGGGGACGAGGGTGAATGTGGGTGGACAGGGGCCACTCA
>NW_011934269.1:226765-227818 GCF_000733215.1 Auxenochlorella protothecoides
GGAGTGTTTCTGCTCCCTCTCCCTCCCCACCCCCCCCACACCCCCACCCCCAAACCATCCCAAAAGACACCTGATGAGGTCCCTGGCGCCCGCCCCCCCGCGCGCCTCTGCCGGGGCGACCTGGTCTAGCAGGTCGTCGATGAAGGCGTAGAAGTAGTCCTCGCTGTCGCACACGGCGTACCCGTGTACCCGCACGCCAAGGCCCGCCAGGTGGCTGCCAAGCGCGATGCCGGCGGCGGTGCTCCCGCTCCCGCACGCCTATAAATTGAAAGGTTGGGAATGGGGGGGGGAGCGCACTTGTCTGAATTTCTGGTGTCAGTGACCTAGCCCACTGGTCGGGTTATGGCAAGGGCTCGCCCCTCCCCTGGCACGCCACGGTCTGCCGTGCTGCAGGGAACGGCAGGCCACTCCCTCCTGATTCGCAGACGCCAGCCGCCAGCCGACGGCATCCCTTTCCCACCCCCTTCCACGCCCATACTGAACACAAACTCCCACCAAGGCCCACCAGCACGATGTCTGTGAGGCCCAGGTCCGCCGCCTGGCCCCTCAGCTCCTCCACAAAGGACAGGTAGCCCCAGGTGCCCAGGCCGTTTGACCCGCCCACCGGGATGACATAAGGGTTCGCGCCCTGCCCCCGCAGCTGGCGCTCCAGCTGGGCGGTCAGGGCGCGGGAGCCGGCGGCCGCGTACTCCTCCTTGGTCACGGTGTGGATGTGGGCGCCCACCAGCCGCTCCACCAGCAGGTTCCCCACCAGCCCCGGGTCGGAGTCCGCCGCCAGGCGGGAGGTGCGCAGAATGAGGTGGGAGTCCAGGCCGCAGTAGCGCGCCGCCACCGCCGTGGCCCGTGCATGGTTGCTCTGGGGTGAGTGTGAGGGGTTTTTTTTTTGGGGGGGGGGGGGGGCGTTGATCAAGGAGAGGTCAACTGAAGCAGAAGCCCTCAGCAAGGGCTGGGGCGGGCGCTGCACTGCGGGGTGATCAGGGCCTGCCGCACCCCAGGAAGACATAGTTTCCTCAAGCATGGGCACATCCTGAGGCCCAGTCCGATTTACGGTGG
>NW_011934269.1:228214-230500 GCF_000733215.1 Auxenochlorella protothecoides
CCACCGGGATGACATAAGGTTTCGCGGCCTTCCCCCCCAGCTGGCGCTCCAGCTGGGCGGTCAGGGCGCGGGAGCCGGCGGCCGCGTACTCCTCCTTGGTCACGGTGTGGATGTGGGCGCCCACCAGCCGCTCCACCAGCAGGTTCCCCACCAGCCCCGGGTCGGAGTCCGCCGCCAGGCGGGAGGTGCGCAGAATGAGGTGGGAGTCCAGGCCGCAGTAGCGCGCCGCCACCGCCGTGGCCCGTGCATGGTTGCTCTGGGGTGAGTGTGAGGGTTTTTTTTTTTGGGGGGGGGGGCGGCATGGATGATAGGTCAGTTCCCCCTGAGTGCAGCATTCATTGCAGCGGTGCACATGCTTGCCGGCAGAGGTATCCGACCCCTGCCATGTGGACAAATGACGTCACGGCCTCCAGCAGGGCATGCGCAGCAGTCACAGCGCCCGTGTGCCGTTACTCGGCACCACCCCTGCACAGCGCCGCCTTCTTGCCCAGTCAAACCTGGATGCCGCCGATGGTGATGACAGAGTCGTGGCCCTCCGCCTTGGCCTTGGCCAGCAGGAACTCGAGCTTTCGGACCTGGTGCGGCCAGGCTCGGAATGAGGAAAGATGAGCGCAGGCGCCGTTGCGCAGCGCCAGCCCGCTTCCTCCACGCCCCACCCCGCCCACTCCACGCACGCGAGCGCACCTTGTTGCCGCTAAGCTGCATGCCCGTCAGGTCGTCTCGCTTGATGAAGAGCTCGAGGCCTGGCGGCAGGCCCGGCAGGGGCCAGGGATGCAGGAGGCTGGGCGTCACTGCAAGGCGCAGGCGCTGGGTGGGCGGGTTGGGCAGGTGTGCAGCCCATGACGGAGGTGTGTAGGCCTCCAAGGACACCATGTGATGCGCCAAGAACCTCTGGGTCGATGCACGCCCCGGATCCTGTTGCCCTCAGGATGTTAGAGGATGTGCTGCCCCCCAGCAAGCTGCAATGATCTAAGACAGCGAGTGAGTTGGGGACGCGCTGTATCTTTTTCGTCTTGACCTTGACACACAGACTGATATTTCGCACCCAATCAAATTTGGAATGGGGGTCCGTGGTCGACACCGGCGTATGCCTCGCGCGAGCCGAAGATATGGCGCTGCCGGGCTTGCGCCGGTTGCACAGCTGCTTCCCGCAAGCGGAATCTGACTGGCGCAGTTGCTTGCCTCGATCGGCGAACCAGAGGGGGTTGGGGGGTGGGAGGGCGGGAGAAGACGATACAGGGGGTCCACCAAAAGCTGTGGGACGAAGTGCATTCGCAAAAAAGCACTTGGTCAGCATCAGCATGTTGGCCGCTCCGTTCACGTCGCGGTTGACGACGTTGACTCTGCAGCCTCTGTTCGTGCACCGCTTGGTGACCCACACGTCCACCAGCTTCTCCACGCCGTTGCGGACCCGCACGTACTGGTGGGCGTGCAGGGTGGCGTGACAGGCGCAACACAGCTTTGATGACCTGTGTTCGTCCACCACCACCACCCTGCACACCCGCCGCAGGCGCCGCAAGAAGCGTATCCAGGGCCCCGGCGGAGTCCCCCGCATGATGCCCCCCCGGTCCTGGGCCGACCAGTTGCCCACGCCCACGACCGTGGTCATGCCCCGGGGGGCGCGTAACTGCTCTGCCAGCCGGTTGATGGCCCGCTCCCTGCCGACGTAGGCCTGGTGGCGCACCTTTCGAAACGGCTTCTCGTGCATGTGCCAGGCCAGGGCCCGTCGCAAGGTGGGGACGATCCACGCGACCCGCGACAGGAGCACCTCTGTGCTCGCTGTCTTATAGGTCGGGCACCTGCGGGAAGATGGGTTTGAGCAAGAGGGTTGGTACGGTTGGAGCGATGCGAGGTGTCGTGACACAGTGCCTGCCCCTGCGAGGCATACCCCTGCATCAACTCCACAACCCAATCACCACTCACTGGTGCAGCTTCTTGACATAGGGTGGGACCTTTGCGTGCCACTTTGCGATGGTCTTCTCCCGCCGCTTGGACCCCGACATGGCGTGGAACTCCTTGGAGGAGCAGGATGTCACGTTGGCGTGTTCGTCCACCGCGGTAAACATCTTGGTCCAGCCCGGGTCGATGCCGACGTACAGGTGTACCTCGGCATCCTCTGGAGGGCGGTTCCGCCTGCAAATTTTGTTGAGGGGTGTGGTAATATGGGGTGAGTTGTGTTGTGGGAGCGCGGCACGTGTGGGAGGTTGGCGGGTGAGTGGGTAGTTGCGTAGGGTGGCGCACTTCGCTGCTGGCAAACAGCACACCCGCAGTCGCTCCCAGAAACAG
>NW_011934270.1:0-1932 GCF_000733215.1 Auxenochlorella protothecoides
TTGTGTCGTCCAGAATCAGATGTAAGCCTGGCCTTGTAACATGCAAACGTCATTATCAATCCCCGCCCCTTTGACAGGCCACAAGCATTCACCCTTCTCGATCAAAATCGAATCACCTGGTCAGAGGAGGTGCCGGAGTGCCTTGTAGAGGGCCCGCCGCCATCCACTCGCCCCGGCGAAGGTTCCACTGCAGTGCCGCCGGTGACATGAGGCACGCCACTGAAGGGTGGAGTGTGTCCACCCAACTCACTGCAAGACATGTGCAGAGCAGAAGTGACAAAGCTGTCGGCCGATGCAAGGGGTGCACCCATCAGGCCAACCTGTGTATACCAACAATTGTACTGCCGTCAGATCTCCCGGGTATACCCCCCCTTCTCCCCGAGGACCCAGCACATTGCACCACCACATTCTTCCTCACCTCGGGGCTTCCACAGCGGCGGCAGCAGCCTCCTGTCGAGCCGCCAGCGATTGACGCCTCGCCTCCTCCGAGATGCGCTGCTCCTCCAACAGGTCGAGTTCAAAAGGACGGCGCCACTGCCGGAACTCGGGTATATCCAGGACCAGTTTCTTGCGCTCCCTGGCAAGCTCCTTCTAGTCTTCGGTCCACTCCACCTCCTGAGAGGGGTCCCAGTTGTTGGGCCTCAGCCTCTTGATCACAGATCGCTCCCTGTGGCAGGTGGGGGGGTTCCCGTCGCTGAGTCATCATGTCGGGAGGAGGACAGACGGTACAGACGACGAACCGGATGCCACGTCTCCATGCACACGAGGACACAACCCCACCCGCTTCCTTGGCCAAGACCACCACAACCCACCACCAAAATCCTCATTCAACAGCACCCACTGTACGTTTCAGGTACTCACGGTGCCATTGCGCGTTTGGGAACCGACGTGGGCGGTGTCTCGGCAAACGACGGGCTTCGCCGTGTACTTGCTTCGCTCGACTGTTCACTGTGGGACGGAGAAGGCGATGAAAAGCGAGATAGAAGCAAGCAGGTGGCTGCTTGACAGGAGGGTGTCTCGAAGCTGTGACCTGGAAGATAGGACTGCAAATACATTCACGAGATCCCATGCTACACGACAATTTCGCGGCAGGATCGAACAACCTTGCCTGTTTTCGCTACGATGTAAGCTCTTGGTCGAACCGACCTGTAATGGTAAACATGGCCTTTCTTCTTCAGTGGAAGGACGAACGCCGTCTTGACAGTCTTACGAGCAGGTCCGGCGCTGTCCAGGCTGGGTCGACGCTGGCCTTTGTGGCCAAACAACCCCGGACATCTCGACCCGACTCGAGGGACCCATTCTCCACCACGTCAACCCCGCGGACTTACGGACCCATTACAAATTAACAAGACGATCTGACGATGGGCATGAGCTCTGGCAGATACACTTGTCGAACCTGATGGTAGAGGTCCACGAGTGGCAAATTTTGGCGCCTGGACACCATCGGGAGGGGTTGGGCGTTGGAACATGTTCCGTTTCTGCTAATTTACCGAGGTACAGTAACGACGGATATGACAAGCGATACGGCCAGTCTTGTTGGCAGTGCTGATGTTTTCACTATCTACCTAGACTGGCTCGTCAGAGGCTAAAGAGCCGAAATTTTGCAGGCTTCCACCACCTCGGCCGTCCACACATTGATGTTTTGTTGTTGGACTCACTGTGCACCTCGACCATCCACTTCCAGGCAGGATCTGCCGCCGCTGGAACCTCTGACTCCTGTATGCCGTCGCCACATGTCTGCTCCCACACCAAGAGCAATCTGCAGGAGTGACGGCAGTATTGCTCTGGCCTAAGGGGGAGAGTTCACATCGCCCAGACGGCACACTCATGCTGGATCCCAAGCACGCATGGTGTCAGCTGCCATAGTGCTGCAGAGGTGAAGAGCTGGTTCTGTAGAAGCATTATGCTGGCAATGAGCACCCCTACCCTGAG
>NW_011934271.1:0-5421 GCF_000733215.1 Auxenochlorella protothecoides
CCCAGGAAGAGCCCCCCTCCCTCGTCCAGGAAGAGCCCCCCTCCCTCGCCCAGGAAGAGCCCCCCGCCCCCTCCCAAGAAGAGCTCCTCACCCCCTCCCAAAAAGCAGCCACCTCCGCCAGCCAAAAAGTCACCACCTCCACCAACCAAGAAAGCATCCCCTCCGCCACCTAGGAAGACAGTGTCACCAAACCCTACAAAGAAGTCGTCACCTTCACCGAAGAGGAAGTCGCCCCCCCCAAAACAATGATCTGCCCTGGCTTGATTGCAGCCTCCACTATCTGGGTTGTTGCCCTTCCCAATGCGTTTGTGTGTGCTGTGCAACTCTCCAAGCTGAGGCCCGAGTGAGGCTGCCACTTCAGCTTATCGTCAGATTGCTGCGCTGGCCTGGCTGCACTACAGCAGCTCGCAACCCCCATGCCCATCGTGAACCCATATGATACTCAAATCGTTATACCACAATGGTACCGCACTGATAACGTGGATAGCTATCTCCCAGCAACTAGTGCTCCTGCACTCTGACGGATTTTCAAATTGTTAGATGTCTCATCGAGCCTCCACAGAGCGCTGCATCCCTATCGGCCGCCGCACAATATCTCAGATGGCCTTTCCTTCCCGCTGGTTTGTGCTGGCTGTAATGACTTCCTCCATTCACAAAGATCGTGCCCAGCAGTTCATACCCAAAGGTATCAGACAGATTCACAGCTATTTCCCCCCGCTCAGGGCATCGCCGGCACGCTGGCTGAATTTGGGCAGGCCACGGACGCTGTGGGTGGTTTGGGGGCAGGTATGGCAGAATTCATCTCTGCTGTCCTCCTAATAAACTCACACAGAGGACCCTCATAGGCCTCTCGTCACTAAAAGTTCGCAAAACCATCTATTACATTCTGTTGGAGAGGACCAGGAGAGGTAACTCAGTGTCCAAAGCCAACCCCACAAAATTCCTCGGCATCCCGGATCCGCCGGTGTGGGAACACACCGCGTGCAGCAACTAATATGCCCAATTCCCGATTCTGTGCACGTATAGGAAGACTTTCAACGCCTTCAACAGAATCGTGTTACACATCCACTGATGTCATGTCCCCATGCTTCCCATGTCGGGGGTTGGGACCACTCGCACGTGGTTTAGTCCGACATCAAGGACCGCGAGAGCAAGCCAATCATGCGAGACGGTAGTTGTGGCCGAGTACCCATGCTCTTCACGAGGAGTAGGCTTGACGCACTGTGGAAGTGATCACACGGCCCTCCCGCATGTCTGTGTTCATCTGCGTGACCTGTGCTGCCCAGTACGAGGGGCAAGAAACACCGTCCTGCTGCCGCATCTGCGATGACGACCGGCAGTATGTCGGCGAAAATGGCTCCGGGATTCAGGAGTGGACAACCGCAGGAGCTGTCGAGGACTCCGGCCACCGCAACAGTATCACCCAAGTCAGGGAGGGCCTGCACGTCATCGGGTTGGAACCCCCGCTGGGCATCGGGCAGGTGGCCCACCTGATCACACGGCCAGACGGCAACATCCTTTGGGACTGCCTGTACCTGTCACAGGCGTCCGTGCCGGACATCCAAGCCCTCGGGGGTGTCAGCTCGGTGGTCATCTCGCACCCCCACTTCTACACGGCGGCTGCATCCTGGGCGCAGACCTTTGGCTGCAAGGTGTGCTGCTGGCGTGGGGCGCAGAGGTGTGGGGTGCACCTTGGGACTGACCTCACAGACGCTGACCGGGAGGGTTCTCACACCCGACATCAGACTGTGAGGCTGCCCAACCTGCGGGGGGGCCATGTGCCATCGCGCCGCAGCACACTCAGCCTCAGCCGCCATGCCTGCAGCACAGGTGTACGTGCATGCCGCCGATGCGGGGTGGGTGACGCAGCCCTTCCCCAGCCTGCGGCAATGGACGGGGGACAGGATGGATCTGGGTCCCGGGCTCACTGTGTACCGTCTGGGTGGCCACTTCCCGGGGTCAAGCGTCCTCCTGTGGGACGAGCAGGGGCGTGCGCCCGAGGGGGTGCTGTTCACAGGTATCGCAGCGACAGCATGTCACCTGCTCCTGGGTCAAGTATGCGTGGGCCCATGCAGACTCGACTCGGCTGGGGTCCTGGGGATCCAAGCCTGCGCCTGGGACTGCGATCCAACCACGTGAGCACAGGGCCCCAGCTGCCACCCTGCGCGCAGCTGGAATTCACCTGCCCCCCCCTCCCCCCCCCGGCCAGGCGACACCATCATGCCCACTCCCCGGGGGGCCACCTTCATGTACTCATTCCCCAACATGCTGCCGCTGCCGGCCGGGGAGGTCCGACGCATGCGGGGCACTGCCGAGGGCCTCCGCTTTGACCAGCTGCGTGGCAGCTTCGCGCACAGAGTGATCGAGGAGAACGCGCGAGAGGTGGTGCTGCGGTCTGCGGCCCTCTACATCGGCCTCTTGGATGGAACAGAGGCACGAACCTACTTTTAAGGGGAATGGCACCGTCTCCCATGCAGTTTCTCAGGCGCCGATGTGGCACAGCATCAGGCTGTGATGCTCTGCAGGCTCTGGTATCAAGGGAGTTGTATCATCTTTCACCACAGTGTTCGGGTGCAACAAGTCGAAGAGTGAGCTCGTGCAGAATCTGCTCCAGCGCCGCAGGCGTGCACGACTGCGACTGGCTGGCAGAAGAGGGCCGGGGTCCGACAGGGCCGAGGCGCCCAGCGGCCGTGCCGCCAGCACCACACGTCTGGTCAGGCGGAGCCAGAGTACAGGGCGAGGGGGTCCGGGTCATCAAGGTGGGCTGCAGGGTGGCGGCACTGTGGCAGGGTACAAGATCATCGGGCTCAGGTGTCTGTCCAAGGCCTTCCAGGCGCGTCATCTGTTTCGAGACCGCAGGGTCCTGGCAGCAAGCAGGGGAGATTCCCTGGCTCTGCCCGCCTTGGCGCCGCCGGCCGGGGCCTTCGAGGACCTTCCACCTGAGGTCCTGGTCCTCCTGGCAGACCTGGCACGAGGGTGAAGGGAGGGCGTCGGGCCAGAGGACATGCAGCGCTGTGATGTGTGAAGTGCCGGGGGCCCCACCAGACTGTCACCCATGGTTGTGGCAAGTGGGCCCGGGGCCTCCTGGCATCCTCCCCCTCCTCACGTGACTCTGGCCGGGGGCCTGGCGGGGCCGGGCCGGTTGGTTTGCTGAGCGGGGTCTTCGCTGTGCGATGAGGGGGAGGGGCCGCTGCCGGATGGCGTGCCGTCCTGCGATGGAGCGCGCAGGGCCCCTGCCGTCCCCGCAGCCCCCAACCCCTCCGCCGGGCCCTCTTCGGGCAGCTCATCCTCGTCCGATTCGGCGCGCAGGGACTGCATCAGGCCGTGCCCCTCCGGCCCCGCCTCGGCGAGCCTCGCGTGCTTCGCCACCCCTGCCCGGCCGCTCGAGGGCGTCCCGCCCTGCGCCCCGGGCCGCGCCGGCTTCGAGCCGGAGGTGGGCTTCCCCTGGCGGCCAGCGCTGTCCTTGCTGCCCGCCGTGCGCTTGCTGGGGCCCTGGGACGAGGAGGCCATGGGGGCGGCCTTTTGATCCCGGGCCTCCAACCTCAGGCCGCCATACAGCTCCATGTAGCCGGGGTGCAGGAGGGCGATCTGGAAGCCGGCAGGCAGCTGCCGATCGATCCTGTTCGGGCGCTGGCCTGTTGGTATGGAGGGGGAGGGGTTATCATGGGCCGCTCGAGGAGGTGCGACAGGGGTGGGGCCAGGGCCTAGAGTGTTCGCAGCAGGGCTGGCAGTCGTCGGCACCTCTCGGCCTGCAGGGTTGCAGTGCTCGGGGATCCCAGCGGCACCCCCGCCTCACCCGCCACATCGGCCACCAATCTGAAGAGCTTTCGCGGCAGCCCAATGCCCCCCGGGAGCTGGACGGGCTGCAGCGGGGTGTGTGGTGTGGAGCGTCGGGCACGGCATGGTCTCAATGACCTCAGCGACAGGGGTTTACCTTGCATGCGAGGCAGCCGGTCGGTGTCCACAGGGAGGGGGTGGGATTGCTCCCCTTGCTCCCCCATGCTGACACTCCCCGCCCCTTTACCCCTCACATCGCGCACAGGGCTCCTCCATCCACCCGAACCCCGCACTCACCGCCAGGGGCTTGCCGCCTGTCAGGCGGCTGCATAGTTGGCTGAGGACCCCCAGCCCCAGATCGCAGACCAGCGCCACACGGGCGTGGCTGCCTTCCACCAGGCCCGAGCCGTCTTCTGCATCGTTGCAAGGATTGGGTGGTGGGCGGGTGGGAAGCAGGGGTCTGCGGATGTGTCCTACAATCTAGAAACAATCATGGCTGAGGTCGGCCGCGGCGGGAGGGCGAGGCAGGTCTGTGCCATACCACAGGCCGGGGTGCCACACCACAGGTTCACCGGGCTTGGGCCGCATGTGCTGTCGAACCCGGTCCCTGCAGCGGTACCTCCACCTTCCCATGCTGCTCGCAGACTCCCACTTGCCAAAAGTCCCTGATTGCCTGCAACAACCCCCCCCCCTTCGGCCCCAACTCCCCACCCACGGCCAGTGAGACCCGACCACAACAACGCACCGTGGGGCACGGCGCAGTAGCGCAGGGTGTGCAGGAGCTTGCTGGCCGGCCCAGCACATCGAGCCACGGTGTCGGGGTGGGTGGCCTCGCCGGCAAGCGGGGTGACCAGCACCTCCAGCGCAAACTGCGGAGGGGGTGCGAAGGACCAGGGTCAATTGAAGTGGCGGTGATGGGCCAAGGTGGGGGGTCATCGTGGCGTTGCACATTCCTTTCTGCCATCCAAGGGGGGGGGAGAGGGGGGGGCAGGGGGCCAGGGCGCTCCCCTGTTGCCTCCGCACAGGACCCAGCAGCTTCCTCCTGGCGCCTGACGCAGTGATCACCCCTGCCCAAGAGGAAAGAAAGCCCGACCTGGAGCATGTGCACAAAGGGCTGCAGCAGGTCCTGCGGGGTCGAGGGCGCGCTGCCATTCCCGTCGTCATCTGCGTCCCCGGCGGCGGCCAGGGCGCCGCCCGCAGCCGCGGCCGTCGCCGCCGCCAGGTCGGCGGCGGACGGCAGGTCGGGGTGCTCCGCCAGGATGTACACCAGGGAAGCCAGCAGGAAGTCGGGCAGGTCCCGCAGCCCGGGCCCCGGCGCGGCGGCGCCGGCCGTGTCGGGCGCGCGCTCGGCCGCGCTGCGCCGCGCCACGATGACGTAGGCGCGCAGCGCGCGCAGCGCGGCCGCCTGGTTCTCAGGCACTGGGTCGGCGCCGCCGGCCATGGCCACCACGGCCGCGTACTTGCTGGCCCGGCGGGGATGTCCCCCGCCTGCAATGACGCAGGAGAGGTGAGGGGATTTGGAGTGGGGTGGGAGCTGGGGCGTGCAGGGGGGGCCTGCCGGGCGGACGCAGGCGGGAGTGCTCTGCCGGGCTGTGGACTCAGGGACCGTGTGCCATCGACTACGCTCGCACCCTTGTGCCACCT
>NW_011934272.1:0-38405 GCF_000733215.1 Auxenochlorella protothecoides
AAGTACAGGCGGTAGCACCAATGTCCTGACCCTGAACTGGTGATCATGCAGACTGATGTTGCATGGCACACAGCTCGTGCGCGCCTCATGTGATCGAGCATGAAATTCTCGATACCGCGGGTTTAAGCTCGAAACTCTCCGGAATCTCACAATAACAAACATTATATTTACCATTTCCCGGAAACCTGCTAGATGGGTAGGACTGAGCATTGAACATCAGCCCGCGCTGTATATGTACATATTTCTTGGGTCCGTCTGCCATAAGCGCTGTGCTTCTCTGCATTCGCACTGGCGCCGCGACAAGGCCCATGACCCGGTGGATGGGGGATGTGTCGAGCAGGCTTGTTGACGAGCGGAAGATGGAAATCTTGCAGCTTCCGCTCTCGCAGCACTTCACCAACACCCGCCTGGAGCAGGCATACCGGCAGTACATCGGCACCATCCAGCTCGGCAACGATGTGGCGATGACGCGACTTATGATGGTGCGACGAGTGGGAGTGGGGAAGGCAGCGCAGAGAGTCCAGAGACCGTGTCGGCGGCGTGACAGCATCCTCATGCGGGACCCTCTCAGGCGTATCAAGCCGTGGCAACCTACAAGACGCTGAAGGAGGCTCATGAAATGGACTGGATGACGATGTTGATGAGTGAGTTCAATGGGACCCATGGAGCCTGGAGTTGGGGAGGTGGGGCCTGTTGCTCCACCTCCCTGCAATTTTTGCTGCTGGCTGACAAGGTGCATGGGCAGCCCGACCCAGACCCTCCTGCATCCACCCCTCTTCTTAAACATCCTTCAAGTCTGCAACTTTGCTGTGCTGGGAGCTACCCTGCTGCTGCCCTCAGTCTGGCCGGGGTTGTGGCGGCGGTGGAGGGACGCCATCATGCCGCCCTTCCTCGTTTCGCACACGGTCGCCCTGCACATCTTCCTGTGAGATGGGTGGAGGCAGGGGAATAGAAATGTGTAGAGCATGCCCAGGAACTCTGGACCCCACAAGGCATTGCTCGTCCCGCAGGTACACACACTCAACGAGCGAGAGCTTGCTGGGCAGAGGCACCCTCTCCCGACTCATTGACCAGTGTGCAGCGTGGGGCGGCGTGAAAAGGGTTGCATGCGTGGGTTGGTGGGCATACAGCGATGAGGCTGCAGCGCCGGAGGCCATGTACTCTGGGGCAAATCATCCTGCCCTCAGCGCACTAGCCGCAGCATCCTGCATGGAGGACTCATCTGCGCATATCTAAATCAGTGATAGACCCAGCCTGCAGCTCACCCTCTGCACCCCTTTACTCCTGGCAGGGGCACAGATGTGTTGGCGGTGCAGGCGCTGGTGCTCCAGAGGAGCCTCACCAGCAGGCTCATCCCGGCTCAGGCCATCGGTGGGTGCTCTCTGGGCCACGCCCGGGAGAGGTTTCATCGCTGCGCATTAGAGGGTCTGCATCCGTCCACTGGCACCCAAACCTTGGACGCGGGACCATCTTACCATTGCCCAGGGGTGCACACCTGGGCGCTTGTTGCAGGGGTCCACTTCCCAACCATTTCCCTGATGGCTCGCAGGGTACATGGTGTTGGCCTCGTACAACTGGCACCAGGGCCATGTGGAGGTGGGCGGCCTCCTGACCTCCAGGGAACATCGGTCTCATGATTGCATCTCCTGCCTCTGCATGTTCCCACACAGAGCGCACAGACTCTCCTAGTTCACTCAATCCATGCCCTCTCCACGCAATGTGCCCCCATGTCACAGACGCTGGCGCTCTACACGCTGCACACTGTGCTGGGTTTGATCTTACCCTGCATCATCGTCTGGCAAGCAGAGTACAAGGCTCGGTACTCCTTCCTGCGAGAGGTGTGTAGTCTTGGAGGCTATGGGGGCGGAGTCACCACCCAGCAAGGATGGCAGCCACGGGCTTTGTCACCAAGCGAGAGCTTGCTGGGCAGAGGCACCCTCTCCCGACTCATTGACCAGTGTGCAGCGTGGGGCGGCGTGAAAAGGGTTGCATGCGTGGGTTGGTGGGCATACAGCGATGAGGCTGCAGCGCCGGAGGCCATGTACTCTGGGGCAAATCATCCTGCCCTCAGCGCACTAGCCGCAGCATCCTGCATGGAGGACTCATCTGCGCATATCTAAATCAGTGATAGACCCAGCCTGCAGCTCACCCTCTGCACCCCTTTACTCCTGGCAGGGGCACAGATGTGTTGGCGGTGCAGGCGCTGGTGCTCCAGAGGAGCCTCACCAGCAGGCTCATCCCGGCTCAGGCCATCGGTGGGTGCTCTCTGGGCCACGCCCGGGAGAGGTTTCATCGCTGCGCATTAGAGGGTCTGCATCCGTCCACTGGCACCCAAACCTTGGACGCGGGACCATCTTACCATTGCCCAGGGGTGCACACCTGGGCGCTTGTTGCAGGGGTCCACTTCCCAACCATTTCCTTGATGGCTCGCAGGGTACATGGTGTTGGCCTCGTACAACTGGCACCAGGGCCATGTGGAGGTGGGCGGCCTCCTGACCTCCAGGGAACATCGGTCTCATGATTGCATCTCCTGCCTCTGCATGTTCCCACACAGAGCGCACAGACTCTCCTAGTTCACTCAATCCATGCCCTCTCCACGCAATGTGCCCCCATGTCACAGACGCTGGCGCTCTACACGCTGCACACTGTGCTGGGTTTGATCTTACCCTGCATCATCGTCTGGCAAGCAGAGTACAAGGCTCGGTACTCCTTCCTGCGAGAGGTGTGTAGTCTTGGAGGCTATGGGGGCGGAGTCACCACCCAGCAAGGATGGCAGCCACGGGCTTTGTCACCAGAATGTGCTCTGGCGGTGTTGACCAGCTGTGCCTCACCCTGGCATGTATATCACGCACTGGCCCTCCGAATTTGGCAAAGACCTATGAGGCATGTCTGCACCCCCCCCACACACCCCCACCCCACCCTCGTGTTGACCTCTGCATCCCGCTGCTCTCATTCAGTGCTCCCAGTCAACCTTTGCCTTCCGCGACCACCTTCACAGGCTGCCAAAGCGCGGCCGATCAGACTGCCACCCCTCACACTCCTGGCACGGTTGAGCTGCCTGTGGCTGCTCCCTGTCTTCATGCTCGAGGGCCTCACAGGACCCATGTTCATCTGTCGTTCCATGCTGAAGACGGGATACTCATGGTGGGCCATCTATTCGCTCATGCTGGCCTGGTCTGGAGCGATGGTTGTGTATAATGCCTACTTCTACATCCTGGCCTGAACAGCCCGGCCACTTGGGATGGCTTCTTGGTGACCTCTGGATGGCATGGTGTTGCTCTTTCTTCCCCTTTGTCTACCTGGCAGGCCCACATTATGAACTCATATACCCGGATAGGTACGCGTTGAGAGTTTGTTCTCTTTCTTCGCCAGCCCCAACTGCATGTGAACTGGGCACCGTCATCTCAAGTCACACCCCCTCAGTCACCCTTTTCCCAATTTTGACATCTGCATGATCTATGTATTCACCCGTACGGTTGCTGACTCTCTGCCACGCATGCAGTAAACGCTTTGAACTCAACACGGATCTCAGGGTTATTTAGAGCATTGATCAGTTGCGCCTGATGATTCTGTTTGACCCGCGATTCGGACGAGGGGCCGATTCGCGCACGGGAAATCTCAGTCGTATGGGCAAGTACTGCGCACCCCAAAATGGCCCGCGCTGTGTATGTACATATTCTCTGGGTCCGTCTATTATCAGCGCTGTGCTTTCTCTATCGTCGCACTGGCGCCGCGATAGGGCCCATGACCCGGTGGAAGGGGGATGTGTCGAAGCGGCCAGGTGACGAGCGGAAGATAGGAAACTTGCAGCGGCCCGTGTTGCAGCACTTCACCAACGCCCGCCTGGAGCATGCCTATCGACTCTATGTCGGCTCAATTCAGTTCGGCATCGACCTGGGGATGTCGAGACTCATGGTGGTGCGTGGGTGCGGTCCTGGGGTCCGGCTGTTGCAATCTCCAGGGTTTTTACGGACCGGGGCTGATAGGACCCTCCCCAGGCCGACCCCAGGCTTACGAGCTCGTGGTAACGTACAAGGTTCTGAAGGAGGATCATGCGCTCAGCTGGATGACCGCGCTCATGGGTGCGCCGGGGCATGGATGGCGCGTGATGGTGGGGCGAGAGTACTTTTGCACCAGGGGCTCCTCAATGTGTCTGCCCAGTATTTATCGCTGAAGCCTTCCTCTTTTGCCCATGTTCACCCTATTCCATTCATTACCACTGCCTCAGTGTGCAACTTCGCTGCCCTGGTGGCCGTTCTCATGCTGCCCTCATGGCGGCCGTCCGTGTGGCAAGAGGGCAGGAACACCATCCTCCCACCTGTGCTCCTGTCGCACACCGTCGCACTACACATATTCCTGTGAGTTGGAAGTGATGGTGGTGATCGCGCTCATCATTCATGTGTGCCACTGGACATGTGATGTCACACAAGCACCGCTCCTCTGGCAGGTACAAGCCGCACACAGGGGAGTCCCTGCTAGGCACAGGCATCCTGTCTAGACTCATAGACTGGTGGGTGGGTGTCAGGCCTGTGCAGGGACCCTACACTCGGCCCAGTCATCCGGGCGGTGGAAGCTGTGCGCCTGCATGCTGGGATCATGGAAGCATCGAGGGTTTGCCATGACAACCCGAGACACACCGGCACGGGCCCATGGTGCATGCATGCGCTCCCGAGCATGCCGCGGCACTGAGTGCCAGGCGCGTGCGCATCCCACGCCCCCTCTGCAGCGGCACCGACGTGCTCGTGGTGCAGTCGATGGTTTTCCAGCGCTGCCTCGTGAGCAGGCACGTCCCCACCCAGGCCCTCGGTGCGCCGGGGACGAGGGCAACCAAGGTAGCAGGGGTGTGCATGTCATGGCCCCTGTTCGGGCTGCGACGCCCCCTGTGTCTCATGAGGCATGGCTTCCGGTGCGGCGCAGGCCATGCCATCCACCTCTACCCATGGCCCCTCCCCTCTCCCCCCATCCTCTTCACCAGGGTACGGCATCCTGGCGCTGTACACCTGGCAGCGCGGGCACTCAGAGGTGGGGCACGGCGTGTATGTGGGATGAGGAGCATTGGAAGGGGGCTGGGACCTCTTCCCCGCAAGATGCCTGGCAGCTCTTTCATGTGTGTGGAGGCAGGGAGGATGTCCACGCATGCCTTCCAGGGCTTGGGCCCGAGGCCTCGGGTGTCATTCCATCGCGCAGACGGTCGGCGTCCTCCTGCTGCACACCCTGATTGGCCTGCTCCTCCCCTGCATCATCGCCTGGCAGTCGGAGTACAAGGCGCGGTACAATTTCTTACTGGAGGTGAGTGGACCCGGGGGTGCAGGGCTCGCAGGCTCCTTGGAGAGCAGCCCCTGGTCCTCGCCGAGGCTGACAGCATGGCTGGGACCGGGGACACATCGTCACAGGGGAGCCGCGAGGCATCCTCTTTGCGGCAGCGCCCTGTGGCGCTGGGTTGCTGCGGCTGCTCCGGCACCAGGACCTCGCCCCGGTGCCCCGGCACACGCTCTGCGGTCCACCCTTCTGACTCAGAAGTCACAGCGAGGCCTGTGCCCTGCCCCCTTCTCACCTGGCCACTCACCAACCCACCCTCGTGCCCCGGCCAGGTGGCCGGCAGCCGCCCCGGCAGGCTGCCGGCGCCGACCACCCTGGACCGGCTGGGCACCGCCTGGCTGCTCCCCGTGTTCCTGCTGCAGGCCCTGCATGGGCCCATGTTCATCTGCCATTCCATGCTGAAGACGGGTTACTCATGGTGGGCCATCTACCTCCTCATGCTGGCCTGGTCTGGGACCATCATCGTGTACGACTACTACATCTTCGTCCTGACATGAGCCGGCACGCGGCACGCTGGCAAGCATAGGGCGGGGGCCACGGGCGGCCTGCCACCGCCTTCTTGCTGCGGAAACCCCATCCCAACCCACAGGCCCTGTACCGAGGGGACGTGCATGAGCCTCGACAGCATCTGCACCAAGAGGCTGGCCCCCCCTCCCCCCTGCCGCTCCCCGCCCCCCCTCCTCAATTCGTGGTCCAGGGGTCGACGGAATTCACAGGGCTCACCTGTCGCTGAATGTCTCTATCGATCCCTTTTACTTGTATACTGCATGCCATCGACAGCCAAGTGTCCGGTCGTCGGCGTTATATTTTTCCGCCGAGTTTGTTCTGCCGCTGCTTCATATCGCTGGAACTTTCCCTCTCCGAATTTTCAGGAATGCAGCCAGCTGCCGGGGGCCAGACCCCATGCCCTCTCACTCTCAGCTCAAGCCTCCATGAGCAGAGCGAGGTGGCGTGCTCCCCTACCTTGAAGTGTGCCACCTCTTTCTGAATCTACAGCCTTGGAGTCAGCAAGGTCTTCCTCTGCTCTGTGCAGCAATTCCTTCACGCACAGACTACATGCCCGTGTCATCAACATGTCTCGCCAGCAAAGTTAAGAGGGGGTTCCTATCAGAGTCGGCATGCAGGTGAGGTGCACTGACGGATCAATCTACGTGCAGTGAAGGCACAAGCATTTGCCGAGGAGGATGGACCCGACTGCCTGAGCTGGCCCAATTTGGGGCAGAATTCGGACAGGGCCAAGGTAACAGAATCCACCTTTCGTCTGCACAACAACCCATGCTCCTTGACGCTTATCTGTGTCATGGGATCAAGGCAAGGCTTTCGAGCATCAGATGGTAATTTGTCCGGGATAAATTCATGCAACAAAGTGAATTCCCTGTGTAGGCCTGTAGGAAAGCGCGAGGGTCCTCCAAACAGGCCCATCGGACACAGCGGTCTAGCATTTTTGTGCTCGCTCACGACCGTCACCGCGCTGGGGAGTTGTTTGAGCAATGTCTTCCAAAGCTTCTGGATGGATCCACATGCCAGCGAGCTCTGCGACCGCGCATGGGTGCGGGTCGCAGGGTGGCACGCACCAGCCGGCAAGGCCATGCACTGGCTCGACCGTCTTCGACGTTCTCTCTCAACGCTTTCGAAACAAGACGTTGGAGGAGGAGTTCAGGAGAGATCTGTGCCAGCGGCAACAGCCATCGGATCGAGCCATGCTCCGGTTGATGGGGGTGCGATTTCGATGGGGATGGACCGGGCTCAAGGTCACTCATGCACCGAGTCAGATGGTCCCGCTGACAGGGCAGCGCTGTTCTACCCAATGCTCAACCTCACTCGTCCACATGACAGGCATTCCATGCGGTCTCTACCTACAAGGTCTTGAGGGCACATGGCATCCAGTCCCCCTTGGACGTCCTCCATGGTGGGTGGGCCTGGGTTTCGGCGCTGGGGCAGAGGGTTAAAGGCTGCCTACCTGCCCTCCAGCATGGTGACCTCCCCCATCCCCACATGCAGTTTGCTCCATGAGCCTCATCCTCATCGCTGTGGTATTCAACACCTTGCACCCCCGAACATGGGCTGCCTGGCGTGATGTGCTGGTACCCCTTGGATCCGTGTACTGGGCGACGACCGTCTTCTGCAACATGTGAAAGGGGGTAGAGGCCCCACTGCACATGCCATTGTCTGATTTGGGCAGTCATGGGCTTTAAGAACAGGTTGAGTCCCGGCTTGGCTGACCTGCCACTCCCTCAACACACCTCAGGGACGCCCCAGGCACCACAGAACTGGTGTTTGGAGATGGAGTGCTTACCCACCTTGTTCTCAGGTGAATGTGAGGGTGTAGGCCTTTGAGGTGATGCATCATGCCCGTTGCTGGTCATGGAATGAGGACCTACGGCGGGTGTAAGGTTTGAGCTGAACCAGCTGGGCTGTGTGTGTCATGTTTAACAGAGGCTGAGCAATTCTTTGATCCTCTCGCAAGGTAGCAATGTGTTCTCATTCCCCTCCCTGTCATGCTATCTGCCCGCTTGCAGTGGCTGTGCTGCGCAGCTTAATGCCCTTTTTGTGATCCCGAGAGCCCCATTCGAGCTGCACATCCCTGTACAGATCGCAAGTAGGGCGTGCAAGCCGCCAGGGTACTGCAGTGTGTGTGCATGCAGATATCTGCGGGGCTTTTTGTGCAGGCAATGCAATGTGCACATGCGTTTCCCCTCTCCGAGCCTTAAATGGCATGTGGGTGCAAAGGGATTCAGCCCTTCCCTCCACCCTCCCACCTGCACAGTGTACACCACGATGGAGCTGCGGAGGGCCTGGCTGGGGAGGCATGAGGTGGGGCGTGTCTGTGTGTGTGCAGGCCGAGAGCACAGATGGTGTGCATGGGTGTTCTCGGCGCCAACTGAGAGTCTCATCATGCAAGGCTGACTTGACCCCACTATCTCAATCCGCAGACATGGGGTGTGCATCTTGGCAGGTTGCTGGTCGCCGGAGCATACCCCGTAGCCATCGCCTGGCAGATGGAGTACCGGGCGCGATTCAGATTCTTGTACCGGGTGAGAGGGGTGTGGGAGGGGAGCATCTCTGCCCGTTTGCCTCCATTCAGTCCTGCAGCGATCTGCTGACAGGGCGGGGCGTCCTTCGATCGTGGGTCAGGAGGGGGTACCAGCCTGCCTGTCTGCCTACGGCATGAGGCCATGAACGCACGTCTTCTGCGCTCTGCCTCTGATCCTGCTGCCCACAAAGTAAAATTAGCCATGTAACTCGGGCAGGTGGCTCGGCCGATGCAGGTCCCCACCCGGCCATTCTGGACGGTGTGGGACTGGGTGGGAACCCTCTGGGTCCTCCCCGCCTGCGTCCTGGTGGGCCTGCCAGGCGCTATCATGCTGGCCCACTTCATGCTCTCCAGGGGCTACGTCCTCATCTGGGTTCAGATCCAGATGGTGATGTGGGTGACCATCGTCACGGCCAGCATTTTCTACCTCGTTGTCATCCAATGATGAGCAGGACCTCTGTCCATTCTTCCAACTGTCCAGATGACAGGGTCTTTCAGGACTCCTAGCTTCTCAGACAGCGCTTCACAGTTTTGGCACCCATGTATGCCCCAAGTTGCCCAACTCCTGACTTGTATCTCCCCTTCAGATTGAATGCAGCAAACTCACTTTCAGTCACCATGATTGGCTGTAGTGTCCGGTAAATATACATTAGTATGTGACTTCAGAGATGAAGATAGGCACATCTGGCAAGCTCATGCACTCACCTGTCCCTGCTATGTCAAGTATGTTGTGAGGAAACGCATGCACGGAGGTCGTCGTACGAAAGAGAGCGTATCCAAGATCCACCCTTGTCCCCGGGACCCTCCGCCCTACGTCCACTAAGCAGAGGATATTCCCATCACCCGTCGAAAGTTGATTCCCTTTGCGGGAAAACTAACATGATAATATTGTTTCGCAATCTAGAGTGTGGAACCCATCACAAACTTGTCTGAACCTGGAAAACCTCGTCCCGCTCATTTCAACTTCTGGCAGCGCCTCCCCTGCCGCCCAGCTCAAAGTAGGGCGCCCTCGACTGACGGCCCTTCCTCATCGCTTCGGGAGCACCATCTTGCGCCGCTTGGCATGGTTCAGGGCACCCTGGGCCTCGTCCTGACGCTGCTGCTGATCACCAGTGTCGAGCGTGTGGCCTCCGTGGCCCGGCCCCTGCAGGACGGTCTGGCCATAGACTCGAATCGGCACGACTGCGCTCCCCATGAGGTAGATGTTGGTCTGTGAGGCCTCGTCCTGCTCCGCTGTCCTTATCACCAGGTCACCGAGGGGTTGTTCCTGCTCCTCAGCAGCTCAGCACGCTATTGGCTGGTACCCCTGCATAGGTGCACCTGTCATTGACGGGAGACGCGAGTGAGATCCTCGTTTCCTGGCGAACAGAGGGAGAAAGGTGAGATTGCCGCCTTCACAAGGGCCTGCAGGTCTCTGTGCAGTGAGTGGCTGCTTGCTGCTGAGCTGTGTGGCAGGGTGTGAGGCTCCTCGGGCACAGTGCAGGGGTGCCACCACCCGCCTGCTTCTCTCGGCTCCTGGCACAACCAAGGTCGCCCCTGCTGCTCTGCCAAAGAGGGTGCCCCGGTGATTGCACACTCCTTCACCAGCCCACCACCCTCCCTCGTCGCCGCAGCTGCCCGTCCTCTGTGGCACTCTGGACGGCGGACGAGAATGCCCAGCCTAATGAGCCTCCGCCCGGGGCCAATGAGCTGATAGGGTCGATGTCATCCTACAGCAGCCGGGACATGTGCTCGGCGCCCGCGCGGGACTTTGACTACTCCCCGCTGTCCCTGCACTCTGTTGTGCTGACGGATCTCGTGCCGGGGGCTCGCTACCGCTACAAGGTCGGTGCAAGGGGTGCTTGGGGCGGGGTGCTCAGGGCAAGGAACACACCAAAGGCATGGGGTTGAGGAGCGTAATCCTATTATGCGCCTGCACATATGCTCAGCGGGAATGCCTCCATCTAAACGACCTCAGGTCAAGCACGGGTCGTCGGTGTTCTTCCGTGCCCCCTCCGCGCCCTCCCCCGACGCTGGCCTAAAGTTCATCGCCTTTGGGGACATGGGAGAGTCTGAGCACCGCGCTGCCAAGTCCCCTGGGTGAGGGCTGGAGGGGTGTGTGGGTGATGTGCAGGGCCATCTCATCGAGCCTGCTCGTGCCTAGGAGGCCACTTTGTTGCTTACTGGAGATGGCTTGGGCAGCCTTTGAGGGTCTTCTGCTTACCGTCTTGAAGACCATCCTGTCCAAGGAGGCACGGCCCCTTACAATGGGATGATCTTCACTGATGAGAACCCATCTGCTGCCTTACTGTCCGACCCAGATCGCTGAGTATCCCTGTGCCCTCACATCACACACCCATCCTCTGCTACCACAGGGCGCAGTACACCGCAGACTGCCTCAAGGACGAGGTGGAGGCCGGCGCGGAGCTGATCTACCACATCGGTGACCTGGCGTATGCCAACGGCCACAAGACGGTGTGTATGGATGGGGGTCGAGTGCCTGTCCTCACTGCCCGTGTGCTGAACAGGAAACCCGTGTCATTGACACTGCTGGTAGCCGCAGGGGCTGTTGTTGTGGCCTTGTTGTACCTCTGGAGCTGGTTCCTGCAAGTGAAGCCCCCAGAATCCGCCACCATCATGCCATGTACCACGCCCCACCTCCACCCTGCCCCCAACCTCACCCCCGCCCCAGATCTGGGACACGTTCATGGACAGCATCGAGCCCGTGGCCTCCCGCGTGCCCTACATGGTGGGCATCGGCAACCACGAGTACGACTGGGAGCACAAGAACTCGCACGAGCCCGACGCATCGGGCGCGGACCTGCCGTACGCCCCCGACTGGGGCAACTTTGGCAACGACTCCGGCGGCGAGTGCGGCGTGGCCGCGGCCAAGCACTTCATGATGCCCTCCTTTGCCGAGCGCGGGTACTGGGCCCCCGGCGCAAACGCGGGCAACGCGAGCCTGGGCCCAGACGGGTGCCGCAACCCCACCCTGGACCGCGTGCGGGGTGCGGTGCCCTCGCCGGATGCGGCGCCGGCGGCAGGGGCCGGCGCAGATGCGGCGTGCGGCGCGGCCAACCACGGCGGCCTTGCGCCCAACCCTCCCTTCTGGTACTCCTTTGGCCAGGGCCCAGTGCACTTCCTGACCATCTCCACGGAGCACGACCTCTCACCCCACTCCCAGCAGTACAAGGTGGGTGGGGTGGTGGGGAGTGTACGAGGGGTTGCGAGTCTCGGGGAGGTCGAGGGAAGGCGTGGGAGGGGAACTTGCTGGCCGGCCCTGGGATCCACTGGCAGGACCAGCCAGGAGGCATGTGGCCCGGCCAAGGAATTGGCTTTACCTCCCCATCATGGCCCGTTTGACTTGGCCTGGCTGGGAGCGACGCTCCCACCCCTGGTGCTTCCAGGATGCCCTGTCTCTTCATGAAACCCCGACCCTCCCCCTCTTCCAAACACCACGCAGTGGATCAAGCGGGACCTGGCACGCGTGGACCGCTGCACCACGCCCTGGGTGGTGGTGGGCATGCACCGGCCCATGTACGTCGTCTTCCCTCACAAGTCCAACCGCATCGTGGGCCAGCACCTCAGGTGAGGCCCTGGGTCTGGTTTTGAGGGGGAAAGGGGGCCTGGGTGTCGGCGGTGGGGAGTCAGTGGTGAAACCCTGGAAGGCAACGGCCGCGCCACCGCGTACCCAGCGCGTGCCCTCTGGGCCCCCCATGTGACCGCCACACCATGCGTGTGCTCACCTGCGGCCCCGCGCCCCACGGCCAGGGACCATTTGGAGGAGCTGTTCAACCGCTACGAGGTGGATGTGGTGGTGTCGGGGCACGTCCACTCCTACTCCAGCTCCTGCAATGTGCTGGATGAGACCTGCATCCGACGCGAGGAGGGCGGCATGATGCACTTCATCGTGAGTCAGGGCTGTGCCAGTGGGTGATGGACCTGAGCGCAAGGGGTGTGTGTGCGCATGTCCAGCCTGCTGTTCCATTCGGGGCCCGGTGCAGGGTCTGCAGCTGGGACCCTTGTTCAGGCTGCCCATGCACCTCAGAAACGCCACATCACACGTGCCCTGCTGCTCCCTGCAGGTGGGCACTGCGGGCCACAAGCTGTCGCACATCGGGCGCTCTCAGTACGACTGGGTTTCCAGCACCGAGGAGCGATTCGGGTACCTGCGTGTGGATGTCGAGCCGAGAGGCGGCATGACGCTGCAGTTTGTCGGCTCGGAAGGTGGGTGTTTTGTTTTATGGGGGAGCGGAGCGGGAGGGGTGGTAGGGAAATTATTTGGGGGGGCGGGGGGCGGGGGGGCAGGTCTTGACCACAGCCTTGGAGCGGGTGCTCTGTGCCGCCCTGGCCACAGCCATGCCGCAGACGTGAGATGGCCATGACCTGTGTCCTTCTGCACGAGGTCCATGCTCAGACTCAGCTCTTGTTTATCCTCTTCTGCTACACCACCCTAACTCCCCCCATTCCAAACCATCACACAACTACCCACAGATGGGCGTGTGTATGACGATGTCCGCCTGGAGCCAGACAGGGCCAGGCTGAGGGCGTGCCGCGCAGCAGAGGCTTGAGGCGACGCCAGCGCACACCATCTTCGTTCCCGCACTGCCTCTTCTTTTCCTGTAGAGAACACAATGACCCCCTTGTCGCCTTGCCCTGCAGCTTGACGTGCTCGCGCACGGTTTGGAAAAGCACTGCAGAGTGCTCTGCTTGTCTCCTTGTCCCTCCCCGCACTGATGTTTCATATGAATACGTGAATTTGTTTCAGTCTTTTGTGTCGACATCGTATTTTCCTGTGAAAGTGTACTGGTCTAGAGTCTGTGTTCGTTGCAGGATCGGGGTGACATCCCGCAGGAACCGTCCTCCTCGAGCGTACCCACCCACCACATCCCTGCTGCGGCCGTATCCACGGGTACGGGGAGTTCGTAGGGGACATCTCCTCACATCTCACTGTAATCGGTACGAGCGCATTGATAACTTTCATGTCTGGGCGGCTCTTCGGGTGTTTTTGCCGAGCAACGTCGGGAGCGGTCACGGTTCCATTCCCTCGTCCACGCGCTCGACTTACCAGATCGATACAGCATCATTCGACCGCATCGCGCTCAGGCCTATTTGATCCATCCATAACATCTTTCAGTGGCCCCTGGACCCTCACCAGTGCTCGTGGAGCACGGACTGGGGCTGTGGCAGGCACCTCTGCCAGCATGGCAGGCAGTGAGGACCCCCTCATTCAGTACATAATCATCCGAGAGGATCTATGGAAGGAGCAGGGCTGGAGCCTGGGCAGTGTGATGGCGCAGGGGTGCCATGCTGCTGTGGCAGCAGTGTGGGAGAGCAAGGGAGCAAAGTCCACAGAGGAGTACTGCAGTTCCGCAAACATCGACTCCATGCGCAAGGTGTGCACTGAGGCCATTGGGGCCGGGCCGGTAGTGTATGGAGGATTCCAAGTGATCTGCATGCCAATATGCACGGATTTAAATGCACTGGTCGTCCCCTTGCACTTGAGAGCTGCACCCACAATTTCACTTTCTGGCATGTCGAGCCCTTCGACCTGGAGTCATCTGCCCACCCTCGGCCCGTTTCCCCTGTGTCCTGTTACCAGGTGGTGCTCCAGGTGCCAAACGAAGCACAGCTCCTGAGGACTGCAACATGCCTGGAGTCGGCTGGCATCGCTCACAAGGTGTGGATGGAGCAGCCAGAGGCCATCCCGACCTGCATAGCAACCACACCGCAGCTAAAATCGATTGTGGGATCTGCACTGAAAAGGCTTCCCCTCTGTAAACGGCCGCTTTACATGAGCAGGGGGAGGGGCGATGGTGGGGAATTATAGGCCGGGTGTCCATAGGATGGTGGAACACCGGCACCGGGAGCTGTCACATTGTCATGGCCAAGATCAGGGAACACATCAGCGCCAGCTGCTACTTTTGAGTACCGAGTAATTCCAATTGCAGCGATTCGTTGAGGCTTCCAGCCCCTTGTGGGTGTGCTCCGATCAAGATTTCGTGATTTCATGGTACATCTCATGGCTCTTCACGGCCACAGTTTCGCCCAGAGATACCTGCAGGACCGGCGTGGAGCTGTGATCCTTGGGGGAGAAAAATCTTGGAGGTAGCCTATATTGAACAGCGTGGACAGGCCCACTGCGCCGTCCACTCACCGCTTGCTTGAAGATGGACCGGACCGTGGGATCACCAATGCGCTCAGGCTCCACCCTGGAAGATGGAGGGGGTGGCGGGGTGATGCCGGAGTGGCTCGAGAGGCAGGCTAGCATGGAGCCCTGCACGAGTTTCACCTGATGATACCGGAGTGCTTGAGCGCTCCTAGAACCACGGAGGTGATGACGAGCTGGGCGATGATTTGCGTTGGCAGCCCCATTGTCACCAGGGGTCGTGCTGCGAATCGGGCTCACCGCTTTATCAAGTCGAGTCAGACTATTCTGAGCGGCCGCTTCCTGGGCGATCGCATGCTCCGCTTTGCTCAATGGGATCGCTGGCTGTCGCTTCGAGGACCACCGTGCTCGCAAGCAGGAGCGGACATGCTGTGTGCTGCCCTCTTCGCGCCCTGAGCGACGTGAGTCAATCACTTCCGCGAGGCAGGAGAGTGCAGAAGCCGAATCTTACATTGCAAATAATCTGATAACTGAGCGTGCAGGCACTTGCTGCTGGCCTCGACAGGCAGTCTCGGCGATGCCGCTCGGCGTGGAGGTGGCCTTGCGGGGCGTCTTCAACCGTGCTCGTCGCGGCCTGTACGCTGGGAAGCAAATCCGTTCTGGAAACAACATTAGTGAAGACGGCAAGAACAAGTGAGCGCATGGAGCTGCAGGGAGGGGACTGTTCTGTCGACCCTCAGCGCACACTGTCCAGCACCAATACCACCAGGTCCTGTCGTCATTATGACTTTCCTCAACTCGCAGGACCCGTCGCTTCTGGAGACCAAACTCCCAGTATGTAAATCTGTATAGTCCCGCGTTGGAGAGATCCGTGCGCGTCCGAGTGACTGCGAGTGCCCTTCGGTGCGTTGTTGATGGGGATGGGCATGGATCAGCTTCAAGGAGCAGGGTGCGACTGGCCAGCCCCGGCGGCTTGTGGTGAGACCTCTCCTCCATCTCCTATACCTGCAACCACCGCAGCACGATCGACAAGTATGGAGGCCTTGATGGCTACCTCCTGAATCACGCCGAGGAGGAGCTCGACTCTGACCTTGGTGCTCGCCTGCAGCAGGAAATTCGCACCGCCCTCCAGCGGAAACGGGCCTTGCAACAACAGCGCTCCCTCCTTCCTCCCTCAGCTGCAGCGGCCCTGGCCAGCGGCATCGATGCCCCCGCATGAGTTCCATTGCCCCATGTGAAACCATTGATTGTCCAAAGAGGGCCCTCAGTGTCCAGCATCTTAGCGAGACAAAAGTGCTCAAAGCGTAAGAGGGACGGGTGCAGGGGGTGCTCTTGGCAAGGCAGGGGCGGAGAGGGAGGTGTGGCGAACAAGAGGAGGCGCGGACCCCACCCATCAGGCCTTTGACTTGCTCTCTTCCGCCAGGTCGATGGTGGTGCTGACCAGGATGCGGCTGCGCACTGGCAGCGGCTCGTTGGTGCCTGTGGGTGGGGTGGAAGGGGGCATTCAGTGGCTGGGTGGAGACACGCCGGGCTGCCAGCATGCGAGCAACCATTACTCGGAAAGTACCGCCTGGGCGTCGTGGTATCCCAGGCTGGCGAGCACTCACTGTTGATCAGGGTGACGTCGCCCTTGATCACGACGCCGGCCTCGAAACGGACCGGCCCCTTGACCGTCAGGGAGGTGGCCTGCCAGAGGGAGGGCACCGTCTTGACCAGCGCATCCATCTTGTCCACCAGCCTGGCGTCGGAGTGGGGGGGGGGGGGGGAGGGGAGTCGAGCAATGAAGGCGACATCATATCCAGAATCCTGCCAGCCGGGCGTCGTCTCGTCCTCCTCATCAGCCGTGTCATGAGGTGTCCCTGGCACCCCTGGCGTGGCAGTCACAGAGCAGAAGCTGGACCATGCTCAGCACCACCCACACGCACCGCGGCTGCTGCACCCGCTGCTCCCTGCCCTGCACGCTACACAATGAGACGCCCCACCAACTTCCCTCAACCCCTCCCCCACCCACCCACCCCCTCCACCGACTTGTAGTGACCGTCGTCCAGCTTCACGGCGGGCGCCGCCACGTCACTGAGCTCCACGGTGCTGGCCTGCGTGATCTTGTAGGCATCAGAGCGCAGGACCAGCAGGTCCGCGCAGGTCTTGACCGGGGCGAAGCGCGAGCGCGGCACCACCACCGCGCCGGAGTCGTCGAAGCACTCGATGGCCGCACCCATGGCCGTCTCTAGCTGGAAGACGGGGGTGGAGCCGGAGTCACGGGGGTTCACCGTCTTCTTGTTCTTGATCAGGGGCAGGGGCAGCACGCCGCCTGGGGGGTGGGTGGGCAGGGAGTGTGTATGCATTGGGGATGGGGAGGGCATCTGGGAGGTTGGAGACGAGTGTGTGTGAGACATGGCAGGGCCGGAATCAGGGGACTGGGGGCTGCCGAGGATAAACATGGAGAGGGCCCTGGCACTGACGGGGTCAGCGCCCAACGGCCTCGTAAGACCCCCAGCTGTATTGCCATTCCAGCAATGTTGCCCAGTGCGTCGCCCCCTCCTACTTCTGCAGAGCCCCCCTTTGCATCTCCCTGTCTCGTCCCAAGGGGGGGCCAGGCCGGACACTGCCCTCCGCCGTGCCTCACCAGCTGCATCCAGGGCGGCCTTCAGCTTGGGAAGGTTGACCCACAGATTGTTGGTGTTGAAGAACTTGTGCCTGGGAGGGTGGAAGGTTCCAATATTGGCGACTTTGAACCGGCTACACCGGCGAGGTTGAGTACCTTGGGCAGGCAATCCACACTCCTCTGCCATCTACTCGGTGCGGAGGATATCCCGCCAGAAGCTCCAGGCATACACACCGACTGATCAAGCATGGCAGGTGACGGCCCTTCCAGCTCCCTGGGAAGATCATCGCCGTATGGGTAGCCAAACATGCCGCCCCGATCACCTTACCATCATCCCCCTTCGCACACTCCCTCCCTTGCTCTCACTTGGAGATGTCCTCAAAGGCCGCCTTGTCGCCGTCGGGGCACTGCGCACTCTCGCGCAGCACCAGACGCCCATCCGACTTGCGCTTGGCCAGGTGCCCCCCCTTCTTGTCTGAGGCGGTGCGCTCCGCCACCTCCATGACAAAGGACTTGTCGGAGGAGGCAAAGTATGCCAGCAGGTCCAGGTCCAGGGTGGCGCCCAAGTTGTCAGAGTTACTGGGACCAGGAGGGAGGAGGTAGAGGGGGACAGTTGGTTTACATGTGTATCCATCAGAGGTGGCACATGGCTGGAGCTACAAGGGATGCAGACGATGCAGGTTGGAGACACCGCGCACTGCTCTGCACGCATGCCCTTGGCATTCGTCCTGTAACTAGTCGCCAGATCAAGTGCTACCAAAGTCCAATCTCCTAGTGCACCTGACAAACAGGAATTTCAGTCCCTTCTTGAGCAGCCTGTCCAGCATTCCAGAGCCCAGCAGGGAGGGGTAGATGTCGCCGTGCCCGGGGGGACACCTGCACTTGGGGGAATAAGTTGCGCTGTCTCACTGTACATGGCAGGTTGGATGCCATCCTGGGGTGCTACATCAGGTGATGATGCAGTAAGGGGAGCATGGCATAGCACCCTCGCGGCCCTATGCCGCTGCCAAGCCTGGTGACATTGCAGCACGGACAGCTCTCAAGGACCCCAGCATCACCCCAAAGGCAGCGCCCGCCACCTGGGGCACTCCAGCGCTTGCCATCCCCACCACATCCAGCGCACCACTCCATGTCAGGGTTCTCCGGATACTCTGCGGGCTTCAGCGTCGCCGCGTCGACCTTGGTGGAGGCGTTCTGCAGCAGCTCCACGTCCTCCTCCTCGATCAGATCTGCGCCGGAAAACGCCAAGCACACTGAGATCTCTACCTTGTCCTTTGTGGGACCAGACTTCCTGGACCAGGAGGCGCACACCCCAGCCCCAGCCCAGCCCCCACCTCCCAGCGCCCGCACCCTTGTGGGCCTGCTTGAGGTATGCCTTGGTGTCATCGGAGGTCGAGAAGGAGTTCATGAGCACAAAGCGCACGTTGGACTTGTACTGTTTGCGGGTGTACTTGATCTGCTCCGCGATCAGGTCCAGGAAGGTCTTGCCCTCCTTGACCACCAGCAGGCTCTTGGCCTTCTCCAGGCCCATGGAGGTGCCCAGCCCGCCATTCAGCTTCAGCACCACGGTCTGGGACAGGAGCTCCTGCAGGTTGTCCGGGCTGCTGGAGCTCTTCAGGGACTCCAGGTATGGCAGCTCCGTCACAGACTCGATGTCAGACTCTGGCAGCTGTCAGTTTTATGGCAAGGGAGGGGGACGAACGTGTGCTGTCAGCATGGCAAGGGTGTAAATAGAGGGTTGTCAGGATTTACTTACATCGACATACAGTAAGCATAGTTTCCCCCCCTTTGCATCGCTGGGCTATCACACCACTCAAGCATCACACCCATGCTGGAAGAAAGCCATCGTCCTCAACTAACACCAGGCATGTCCTCACCAGGCCGGTGACACCCGCCACGAGCTGCTCGTAGTTGTGCTTGAAGGCTCCGATCGCGGCCTGGCTGGATCCCTTCTGCTCCATCTTCTTCTCGAACAGCTCCCATGGCTGCATGGCAAAAGGGTGAGGCGGGGTGCTACTGTATGATCACGGGCACATATTCATATAATACCAATGTGCGCGTGCCAGCACTGGCCCATCCTGAATCCTACTCACGATCGTCTCGGTGGGTTGAGCGGTTTGGGTTGCCATTGTGATAAAGTCTCGGGTTCGCAACACAGGCTCAGATGCGCGATTTCGAGATGGATTTGACGGTGATCGATATAAGATGCTGGGATCTGGTGTCAGATTGGGCAGCCTGGACGGGAGTATATCGGGAGTTGGCCCGAAGTTAGGAGCTGCGAATGCACTGCCAAGAAACGCGTGCTGGGTTCCCGAACCAGACATTCCGGGGAGGGTTTTGAGTGGGCTCCGTCATCGCAGTGATCGCGAGACGAATTGAAAGCCTTCCATCACTCGGTAATGACATGCAAAGGGCATCCAGCCTGAGTTGTGTGGCTTCCCCGTGTTCAGCTGGAAAACATCTGTCCTGAGTTGTACCGGCCCGACCTAGCCAGGAGCGCCCACATCGACATGCAAGCCGCGCGGGCAATAGGAGCATAGTCTACAGCACCTCATCCGATCCACTTGTCTTCATTCTGGCCAGGCATGGTGCCTACTTCTCTCGCACACCAGGCTGTGCCCCTCAGCCACGGTCGCCCACGGCCGAGGGGCCCGCACAGCTCCCCATGCGGTCGCCCTGCGCGTGGCAGGGCAGACAGGCTGCAGGCGGTGCCCCGCGCTTCATCAGATGGCCAAGGCTCCGCGCTGTCCCATCTGCTCCAGCATGGCATCGCGGGGCTGGCCTCCCTGGCCCTGTTGGGCTCCCCAGCCCTTGCTCCACCGGCCAGCCAGGCCACCACCTTCCTCACCTCCGACGAGACCTCCACCGTCAACCTGTTCCAGGCCTCCAAGCCGGGTGTGGTGTACATCACCAACCTGGCCAGCAGGCATGTGGGCTGTGGGCGTTGTTAACCTTTGCCTCCTCATCTGCTCCACGACGCTTCCAGAGGCTGGCCTGCCTGAGCATCATACTGGATGCAAGTGGTGCATTGTGCCACAGTGCAGCGGGTGCATGCCTCCACACTCTCAGCTGACCATCACCACCATCCCTCCACCGCAGGCGGGACACCTTCACGCTCAACATGCTGGAGGTGCCCCAGGGCGCGGGGTCGGGCATGGTCTGGGACGCGCAGGGCCACATCGTGACCAACTACCATGTCATCCGCGGCGCGTCGGAGGTGCTGGTGACCATGACGGGGGGCGAGGACTACCCCGCCACCGTCGTGGGCGTGGACCAAGACCGCGATGTGGCGGTCCTCCAGCTGCAGGGCCTGCCCGCCGAGGTGGGTGGGCGGGTGGGTGGGACCGCGAGGGCAGAGGGGCGTGGGCATGTGCTTTTGTGTGTATGGTAGGGGTAGAGGGAGGTGTGGCGGTGGTGGCGGGCCAGGCGCGGGAGCATAGCCTGAGCAGCGGCTGCCTCTGCCCAGCCAACTCTGTCCCAGACCTGTGCCTGGGCAAGTGCCCCCTGATGTGCACCTCGACCTTCTGGATGCACCCGTCAGATCACGCCTTCTCCCCACCCCCTGATCGACACAACACAGAAGTCGGTGACCCCCCTGAAGATCGGCAGCTCCGCCAACCTCAAGGTGGGCCAGCGCGTGTTTGCCATCGGCAACCCCTTTGGCCTGGATCACACGCTGACCACGGGCGTGATCAGCGGGACGGGGCGAGAGATCCCTGGCGCCACGGGGCGCCCCATCCAGGACGTCATCCAGACCGATGCCGCCATCAACCCGGGCAACAGCGGGGGCCCACTCCTGGACTCGGGCGGCGAGCTCATTGGTGGGGGGGGGGGGGGGTGCTCGGGCATCGGAGGGGATGTGTTGGTGTGTGTGAAGGGACATGGGAGATGTGGGTGGAGGGAGCGTGGCCTCGTGTGGCATGGCAACAGGAATGGGTCCCTGGGAGCGACTGGAGGAGCACCAACAACCCCATCTCAGCACCCCTCCTCCGATGCCAGGCGTGAACACCGCGATCTACTCCCCTTCTGGCGCCAACAGCGGCGTGGGGTTTGCGAGTGAGTGATGCGGCCCGTGTGGGTTCTTTGGTTTTGTGGGGAGGGGGCGCGGTTGACAGGCGGCTTGGTGGGGCCCACGCTCTGGGCGTGAGGGTGCGGCGCGCCAGGGAAGGAGCAGCCACTGAGCATGGGGCCTGAGTCGCAAGGGCATGTTGCCCGTCTCTTCCCGGAATGCCTGCTCCCAAGTAGCAGTACAGACCTCTCACCCCCCCTCCCAATCCCCACACCCATCCCCGCGCCGCAGTCCCCGTGGACATCGTGCGCAGCAGCGTGGACCAGATCGTGCGCTTCGGGCGGGTGACGCGCCCCATGCTGGGCATCGCCTTTGCCCCCGAGCAGTCGGCGGAGCAGCTGGGCGTGCGCGGCGTGCTGGTGCTGGACGCGCGCAAGGGCAGCCCCGCGGACGAGGCGGGGATCAAGGGCACCTCGCGTGACGAGTATGGCAGGTGGGTGGGTATGGGCATGGGCCAGGCGAGAGTGGGAGTTGGTGGTGGGGGGGTTGGGAGGGGGACGTATGACGTGGCCGCACGGCATGCTTCCAGACCGTGGTCGATGAGGCAGAGGCAGTGTAGGCTGGTGAAGGGCCGAGTGCCAAGGTGGATGCCACAGAGGCTCGTCTGGGTGCCTCCTGACCCGCCCGCATGTAAATGCTTAGCCACATAGCATGAGTCCACGCTTCTCGAAGCCTGACCCCTGGATTCCCATGGCGTCAGCGTATACCCTTGCCACCCACGCACATGCATGCTCCCCCCGCCCACCGTCCCGGACATGACCAACCCCCCATGCACATCCTCAGGCTGGTGCTGGGGGACATCATCATCTCCATAGACGGCGCCAGGGTCAAGACCGGGTCCGACCTCTTCCGCGCGCTGGACAAGCGCAGCGTAGGGGATGCGCTGGACGTGGAGGTCCTGCGTGGCAACGACCGCTCCCACGTGGCCATCACGCTGGCGGCCAGCAACACGTGAAGGGGGGGGGTCTGTGCTTGGGGCGGCTGGTCTGGCGGTCGGCGGGGCTGGCGCACACCGGCCTGCGTCGGCAGGTGCCGGCGGGATCCCCCGCCGATGCCTGCGCTCCGATTCGATGGCGGAACGAACTCTCTGTACCTTGATGTGAGCGGGATGGAGCATGTGTACCCTGAAAAATCTGTACGCTGGAAGAGGCTGCCTGGAATGTACATGCTATGCAATGTTGCGGCGTCAGAAAGAGTGCGGCAGGCTCATCGACAGGTTGTGATCTAGAGGGGTTGCATGGTAAATTCATGCTGGCAAGCCTTTGGATGCTCCCCGATGGACACACACCCTGCAGCTCAATTACGCATTACCGTCGGGCGCTAAAAGGGCTGATTGATGCTCGCTCAAGATGCTAGTGTACTCATGAGCCCCTTCGCCTGCCACATGACTCCCCATAGGCCCGCACAGCACAGCACGCGCGCCGCGTACCAGCCTGGCGCCCGAGGCTCAAAATTTGCAGCGACAGACTTAACATCCATGCCAGCCATCGCGAAACAGACTTGCGAGCGTGGTCGACATAGAGAAACCTCCATCATGCCCCAAGACAGCCCCACAAAGGGTGGCGCAGGGAGATTAGGGCGAGGGAAGCGAAGACGATCGGAACCGGCTGGAGGCGTCGACCGGTCGGCAGCCAGGTGCGGAGGCAATGGCAAGCATTCACTGGAGGAGTCCCAGGCAGGAAATTGATCGGTGAAACTCAATTGATCATTGCTCCACAGGTCCATGGAGGAGCCCATCCGAAGGAGTTCGCGGGGGGCTTGGACCAAGGAGGAGGTGAGGGGCTCCCTTGGGAATGGTGATCAGGGGAGTGTGCTGTGGCCGTTCACCTGGTCTGTGACCCCCCGACGCCCAGGACTGAGACAAGTCTGCACTTTGTATGAGCAGGACGCCATGCTGACGGAGCATGTGGCAACCAATGGACCTGGCAGCTGGGGGCATATAGGTGAGGTGCAGGGTGGCGATCCGATTAGCAGCCACTTGCACTGTGAATGCCAAGCAGGTTGCGCAGCGTAAATGTGCCCCCAGCGCCGCTTCCCTCTGCTTTCATGGTTGGCTCACTCGTCGAATCCACCCTCCTTGTGCAACTCTCTCCGGCTAATTATTCCCCACTCCCCTCGCATATGCTCATGCTTTCAGCTATGCTACTGCCCAATCGAACGGAAGCCCAGTGTTTCCATCGCTGGCAAAAAGTGCTGAACCCTGAGGTCTGCAAGGGACCCTGGACGAAACAGGTACGGGCTGGCATTCAGCATGTGGGCCAGTGGTGGGAGGGTGGCCTAATGCCCATGCTGTCCTCACACCCAGGACAGGAGATGTGCATACAGTGGAGTGTGCCTGCATCCTCCTGCACGATCTCGTCCTCAGAAGGCGACTCTTTGTGAGTGTCTGCTGGATTGCGAGAGACATGCTTCCCTCTGATGGTTTCTTCCTTCTCACCCATTGGCGCTTGCCCCCCCTCAATCCTCAACCACAGGAAGACCAACTCATTCTGAGGTTGGTCGACCATTACGGTGCCAAGCAATGGACCTTGGTGGCAGGCCACCTTCAGGGTCGGCTGGGGAAGCAGTGCCGGGAGCGCTGGCACAACCACCTGAACCCAGCCATCAAGCACGGAAACTGGACGCGGGAAGAGGATGAGGTTGTCGTCCGCTTCCATGCCTGCCATGGGAACCAGGTGCGAACCCTGCGATTATCTTGCTGGTCCAGGAGTATTCGGGAATTGGGCTGCGTGCATGACAGGTGTTGTTGTCTTATTCAGAGGCATGGCAGCTCAGCTTAGAGCTCCAAACGGGGCTATGCTTTTTGCTGAGTTTGGTGTGCGCAGCGGCAGACATACCTCTGGGTTTGCCTGTCAAGAGGCCCCATGCCTGTCCTCGGACTCAATTAGCCGATCATCCACCAGCAACCACTTTACACCATTTCTGGACTTGCAGTGGGCTAAGCTAGCCCAGTTCGTTCCAGGGAGGACCGACAATGCCTTGAAGAATCATTGGAACTCCACACTGCGGCGCAAGGTGAGCGGCTAGCTTGCATGGATTTGTCGATTTGGTGGCTGTTGCACGTTCCAAACTGGTACACCATGGTGTTATTCGACTGACTGTTGTGTTTGAGAGACTCCAGTTCCGCTGCCAACACATCCCTCTGTGCCACCATTCCTCCTCTCCCCATCGCCTCAGGTGGAGCAAGGGGAATTCTTAGGCCTCAGGCCCTGGGTGGACCGACCAGGCGACAGTCAAGGTAAGCTTTGTCGAGACAGCCAGGCTTTGTACAAGCAGGAGATGCGCTCATCGATGGCATGGATGGCCAGTGCTGGGTCGGGGATCTGCACGATGAGAGCAAGCTGGGTGACCTGCCTCGAGAGGACCTTCATGCACAGAGAGACGCACCCGGGTGTCTCTGCGGCCGAAGTCCCGCGCTGAGGTGCTCCATCCCGGGCCCCACCCCACAGATGAGGATGGCTGCTCTCCCGCGAGCGACCAGCCGCCGAATGCGACGGCGGGCGGGAGCGAGCCGCAGCCTGCCCAGGCCCCAGCCCTGCCTGCCCTGCCCGATCCCAACCTGGACCCGCCCATCATCCTGCTGGGTCCAAGGCGCAGTGGCCGGCGCAGCAGCCTGGTGGTGGACCAGACTTTCTTTTCCCCGCCCAGCCAGCCCCAGGTGGATGCCTGGGTGGCCGCGCCCACCGGCGACTTGCGGCTGCCCAGCGACTTTGTGCCAGACCTTGATGGTGAGAGAGGGCGTTTTGCACTGTGTCGTTGGGTGGAAATGGAGACGAGCACACCATCAGGCTTCCTCCGTGCCGTTACTCCTGGGGTCCGGCGGTGTGTGCAGGGATGGAGGGTGCCCCACCAAGGAGCCTTCTCCCCAGCCGGTCACCACACCGATGCGCAGAGCCAGACAGCGCGGCTGCCGGCCAGTGCGCCCCTGCTCCGAGTGTGGAGGAGAGGAAGCCCAGCTTCAGCTTCAGGACGCTGCCCAGGAGAGCCTCCGTGGGCGGCACCGGCCCCAGACCCGTGGCCAAGCCATCTGCACGTCACAAGGCCCGCGGCAAGGTGGAAGCGGCGGCGAGCGACGAGGCCACGAGAGCCCCGCAGGCGAGCGGTGCTGGATCCCGGTCCCGGCGACGCCGGCGCGAGAGCGCCGACGCCGGGCCGAATCAGGATGCCACGCAGCTGTCCGGGGATGCGACGCGCGGAGCGACGGGGATGATGATCGAGGGGCCTCTGCCGCCGGTCGCGCATGCGGCATACGGCGGGCCCAAGGCGGCGGCCGCCGCCCCCGGCGCCGCCGCGTCCCTCGCTCCGACTGTGACAGGCCCCCCGGGCTGCCAGACCCTCCCCCTGGCGCTGGGCGTGGTGCTGCTGCCGGTGGGGGGCGGCGGCTGCTCAGGACCTCCCACCCAGCAGCCCGCCTGCCCGGCCCCGGCCCTGGCTCAGGGCCCCGCCGCCCTGCTCTCGGTCTGCGCAGCGGTGGCGGGCCGCGCCCCGCGCCCGCCCGCACACCTGACCCTGGACCCCGACACCTGGACCAGCCTGGTGGAGCTGGGCATCGACAGCCCCGCCATGCAGGGTGGGCACTTGGAGGTTGGAGGGTGGGGAGGGTCCCTGTGTCCATCATGTGTCTGGGGAGGACTTTGGAGCTGGGGAAGGGGAGGGCCCTGACACTCTGGATCAATCGACGGGTGTGGAAGTGGGTTTGGCGCCGCCTCTGGCGATGCAAGGGGTCGCCCACCGGCATGTGGCCAGACTGTGCGCCTTGCATCGGGGAGCGGCTCCTGCTGCCAGGCTGAGGTCTTGGGCCAATAGAAGGACCGAGGGTCGTCACTCGCCCTCGGTCCAGGCAGAGTGGCGCCAGCATCCCCTCCATGCATCATCCCCATCCTGTTCACAAACCCCATCCTGTTCGCAAACCCCATCCTGTTCACAAACCCCATCCTGATCACAAACCCCATCCTGTTCACAAACCCCATCCTGTTCACAAACCCCATCCTGTTCACAGACCCCATCCTGTTCACAGACCCCATCCTGTTCACAAACCCTCCCCGCACGCAGCCCGGATGGACGCCGAGCTGACAGACACCCCTCTGCAAGGGTGCCGCGTGGCCCCCCCGAGCTGCATCGCCACGCCCGCCATGCTCTTGTTCGGCACGGGGCTGCGAGGCATGGGACCCCGGTCGGGGGGCACCGGCAGCGCGCGGCGCTGCGCCGGCGCATCCACGGGCCCCCGCCCCCGCCCCCAGATCTCCCTGCTGGCGGCCACCACCGGCACGCCCTCCAGCGTGCTCAACGCCCTCCCCCGCGCCAGTGGGGCGGGGCCCGACGCCCGCTCGCCGAGCGCGCGGTCCCTGGGCGGGGCGCGCCGCCGCGGCCAGAGCCCCGGCGGCGCAGCCCCCGGCGGCGCGCGGGAGCGCTGCTCGGTGTCGGGGCCAGGGGACGCGACCGTGCGCGCCGCGCGGCCCGCCTGGAGGGCCCTCCAAGTCCCCCTGTGCTGCAGGGGGAGGCGCCCGGCGCCGGCGTCGGCGCCGTCACGCCCATGGGCGCCGGCCTGCGGCACGGCGAGGGCCTGCTCCTGTCGCCGGCGCCCCCGGCCACGGGCGCCGGGGCCGAGGAGGAGCGGCTGCTGTGCGCAGCGCGCTTCCGCCCCGCCAGCCTCAGGGTCGACGACCTGTACGGCGCTGGCGGAGCGGGCGGCTCCACGCGCGGCGCGGCGGGGAAGCGGCGCAGCAGCACCTTCAGCACCGCGGCCGGCGGCCGGCAGGTGCCGGGCGGCGGCTGGGGCGGCAGCCCCGTGCAGGAAGGCTGGAGCGCGGGGCACGCGGGTGCTCCGGGCGGGGGCGCCGATGGCTCGGGTGGCGACGGCGGCGGGGACGCCGCCGGCGGCAGCACGGCCTCGCAGCTCAAGGCGCGGCTGTACCAGCTGGCGGCGGTGTCGCCGGAACAGGCGTGCCGCGACGCCCGGGGGGCGGAGGGCGATGCGGGCGCGTGGGGGGCCCCGGAAGAGGGCTTCGAGGCGCCGCGCCCGGCCGCGGTCCTGCACCTGGCGCGGCGGCTGGAGGGGAGCAGCTGGCCCGGGGCCGACGGCGAGCGCCTGGGTGACATGCAGAGGCGACCACCGTGCCCCGACGCAGCGAGCGGTGGCCCCGCGCCGCTTGCCCTCGACCCCTCCCTGCCCTCCTCGGTCCTGCGCGCGGCCGGGCTGGCGGCGGCGCTGGGCCAGGGCCTGCCCTGCACGGGCCCCACCTGCCAGGCCGACGCCCTCAGCTGCATGCGGGCCGCGCTGTGGACGGGCGAGGAGCTCTTCGCCGCTGCCCGAGACCTGGACGGCGGCCGCTTCGCCGCCTCCCTGCTGAATCACTGACCTTGCACCGTTGACTGCCGACTGTCCACACTTCCTGCCTCAACGGGATTGCATCAGGGGGGTGGCCCAAGGGGCAGAGGAGGGGTGACTGACCCAAACTCCATCTCGGGATTGGTTCCCAATCCCCCGCGCGCGAATCGTGAACACCAGCGCCCTGCATGCGCGAGGTGTGCAATCATATCAATTCGACAATGCCTTGGCGTCATTCAGGCCTCCAGGCCATCCTGGATTCGCAATCATCCTTCTCACTTGTGCCTCGTCGGGCCCATCGAGCATGCAGCATGCCGCGCGGGCCTGCCGGGGCGTGGGGCGCCTGGTCGCCCAGTCCCCGCTCGGGGGGGCTGTGGATCTCGCCACCCGCGGCCTGGCGACCGCTACGCCAGCCGACGAGGTGGTAGACCAGATGATCGCATATGCACGGGATCACTACAGGGTGAGTGGGGTGGGAGGCCCATTGCTCTCGGTCGAGAGCAGGGCCTCTGGGCAGATCGTACGGGGTGATGCCCCAAGCCATTCCCGTGGCCCCACTTCCAGGACAACCCAGATCAGGTGGACGACATCCTGAAAGGAGGCCTGGCGATGGACGTGTCGGGGATCAGCCAGCAGAGGTGAGGCGGTGTGGCCTTGAGGTTCAGTCTTTGGCGCATGGTCGGTCATGGCCTGCCCCTCCTGCCATACACCCTCGCGCCATCGCCCGCCTGGACCGCCCCTGCAGACTTTGGCTCGCCCGCGCCGACACCGCGGCCGAGTGGTCGGACTGGCGGCAGTCGGCCGCGCACGCCGCCGCGGCCTACGCCGCGCCAGCCCCCTCCGACGCGCCTGGGGCCACGGATGGCAAGTCGATGGCGGTGTACTCTGGCGTCGCCGCGTTGCTGGCCGACGGCCAGGACGTGGAGGCGGGGGAGGCGCTGGAGCGGCCCGGCGTGGGGAGGCTGGCGGGCCCCTCCCACGCGGCGCTGCTGGCCATGCTGGGCACCACCTTCCGCGCCTGCACCGCGGAGGACATCGCCTTCTTCCAGTCATGCAGCGCGGCCCAGCCGCCAGAGGCGCGTGCGGCCCTGGACCGGGAGGTCGCGGCGGCGCAGCTGACACAGGTGGGAGGTGCGAACGAGCCGTATCGCCGTGCCCAGCTTCCCAGGCGGGGCGTGCATGCGAGGGCGTCGAGAGACATGTCGGACACGAGGGGAGCGAGGCCACGCCAGTCAGACACCCCTCTTCTCCCTCCCGTGTCTCATTCCCCCAAATCATTCGCTCTCCCCCACCGAAAAAGGCCTGGACCGCGGGTGCATACGTGCCCGCCTACCTAGACGGCAGTACGGTGGTGGAAAGCACGGCGCGCGCGGTGGACACGGCCATGGCGGCGGCCACGGCGCAGGGCTCCCACGCCGCGCTGGGCCCTCTGTCCAGCCCCCTGCGCTGCGGCGAGGCGCTGGCGGATGCACACCTGCTGCGGGCGCAGGTGCATGGCCTGCAGGGGCGGTGGGAGGAAAGCGAGGAGAGCCTGGCCGCGGCGCTGAGTGTGGTGGAGGGCGTGAGCGCGGGAGGTCACCCGCGCCTCGCTTTCCCGCTGGCCCTCCTCGCACACGTGTACAGCCGCACCGCGCGCGTCACCCTGGCGGAGGGCCTGTACAGGTGCAGTGGATGGGGGGAGAGGATGGGGCCTCTGTGGTCCTGTGGACCTGCTCCTCTGTCCCTTTGCTGGTGGGGTCCTTGAGGTGCCCTGCATAGAGCCACCCAGCCCTCTTGCATCGCTCCCTTATCTTTCCCCACAAACCTACAGGGAGGCGACCAAGCTGCTGCAGCTGGATCCCCGGCGGGAGGTGCCCTCGGGCTCGGCGCCGGCGGCGCCCGCGCCGGCGCACTGGACCGTGGGCGCCTTGCTGAGCTGGCGGTACGGCCAGCTGCTGACGGCGCTGCCGCGCCGCAGCACGGAGGCGGCGGCCTGGCAGGCGCTGGGTCTGCGCCTGGCCGAGCCCCTGTCTGCCATCATGCCCATGCAGACCCTGCTGGGGCCCCTGGATGTGCTGACGCAAAAGGGGGCCCAGCCTGTGCCGGGGATGCTGCTCAGCCTCCCCTTCCGGAGAGCCGTGCCCCTGGTCTCCTGCACCATGGACCCCCCGTGATCTGAACGTACCACCCCTGCGCTTTTCTCTGCCTCTTAACTGGTCCTGGCGTTGGCCAACACGTGCAAGGAACGAGACACTGCAGAGCGTGCAAGCGGGCAACGGGTGACTTTGGGCGCTGTCGGTGTCGATGCAGGCAAGGCGGACGCTATGGCAAATGCTGCTCAAGCATGACTCAGGAGAGTGGGTGACACAAATGCGACTCGGGCGCCAGCAAGAATCAAAAAGGCGCTGGCGACGCTGCAACTACGGCTGAAATCGTGCGAGTCACGCCAGCTCAGCGCGGGCCCTGGTGGCGCAGGGCCCCCTCCTCGCGATCAATTCAAAAGGGGCACACCGCGGTCGCCAGGTCTATGAGGAAGCTGGGCAGCATGGGAAACTGGCGGCTGGTCTGTGCCTTGCCCGTCACCTGGAAAGTTTGATCGGGAGAGCATGGAGGGGAATCACGCGGATGCACACCCTTGGCCCTGCCGCCTTGGCGGACCCCAGTCCCCTCCCCCACATGGTCGCTGCCTCAACTGCCTGGCTGAACAGCCCTCCCTGCCCGCAAACATGTGCACACCGACACACAAGAGCAGCCCGGTCCTCACCAGCTCCAGCACGTCGTCCATGAGCTCGTCGCGGCCGCCGCGCATGGGGTCCTCCACGATCGGCTGTGTGTGTGTCTTGCCGCGGTACAGCTTCAGGCGCACACGCGCGCCTGCGCTTTCCAGCGCCGCCGCGTAGCCCAGCGCGTTGTCCACGGGCACGGAGCGGTCGGCGGTGCCGTGCAGGAGGAGGACGGGGGGTAAGTGGCACGCGACCCCGGGCGCCAGCCCCGCTGCGACGTGCGTGGGCGACAGCGCGCGCAGCGCGGGCGTGCCGTGCAGCGACATGATGCTGCCAAACATGTCGCGGTTGAGACCCCGCCCGTCCAGGTGCGCCGCCAGGGCCTCCAGGTCGTAGGCGCCAGACACGCCCACGAAGCCCTTCACCCGGTCCACGTCCCAGCGCGGGGTGCCCCCAATCTCCACTTCTGGGAGAACAGCTGAGCTGGTGGTGGCGCCCTTCGACCCCGGCTGTGCGATCCCTGCAGCGCCGCCCTTACCGGACGATGCCGGTTCGCGCTCCCCGACATCCCCCCTCCCACGATCCCCAGCGCCCTCTGCCGCCAGGTCAGCGCGCGCAGCGTGCCGGGCCTGCGCCAGCAGGGCCAGGCTGCCCAGGTGGCCGCCTGCCGACTGGCCGACGACAAAGAGGTTGGTCGGGTCGCCGCCGTACAGCGCCACGTTGTTGATCACCCAGGAGATGCCCGTGTTGACGTCCTGCAGCATGTCCAGGGCCGTGCCCTGGTGGTGGTGAAAGGGAGAAATGTGCATGCCGGTTTGGTGCATGAGCCTACGTCTGATACCATTTGCGACCACAGCAGTGGGACATCTGGAAAGGCATGGAGCAGACTGACGACACATGATCTCCGACATGAACGTAGGCTGCTGCCCTCTCGGCACCCAGAGGAGCTCCCCGTCCGTACCCCACCTGCGGGAAGTTGCGGTAGTCCAGGCAGAAGACCAGCACCCCGCGCTGACTCAGCCTCCTCCCCAGCAGCGCCCCCCAGGCTGCACGGTGAAGGTGGTGGCGGGGTGTTGGTCTGCCTCGGAAAGGAGCCTTGCTCCGCCGCTGGCTGGCCACGCAGGCACGCCCAGCGCGGGCGCCGAATGGGGACCCTTCTCCAACCATTGGCCAGGTGGCAGGGCAGCTGCATCTCTCGGCCCACCCGCTGACACCAACCCCTTTCATGCCTGCCTCTCAAACCCCCTTCTGCTTGCCTTTGTAGCCGATGGTCCAGGCGCCGCCAGTGATGAAGATGACGGTGGGGAGGGGGCCCTGACGCTGCCACCTCCGGCGAGGCACAAAGACATCGAGCCTATTTCGAGGCTTGGAGCCAAAGGCGATGCTGCGCAGGAGTCGGGGCGAGAAGAAGTAGAAGACTATCATCTGCAGTATCGCTAGAGAGGGATTGGTGAGTGGGTCTGTAGATGTGATATATTGAGTGGTCAACATGCAGCCCTGTAACGTAGAAGGACTGCGCGCCTGGGGATCAAACATTCGACGCGCACCATAGACTGGGTGGGGCTTGCAGGCAACCGCCATTCGCATGCTCCCACCGCAACATCCAAACTGCACCTGAGCGAAGCCGGGGAAAAGGATGGTGGCAAAGAGGACCAGGCGCCAGAAGTTGAGGAGCCACATCCATCCTGCAGGACGTGACGTGGGGGGGTAAGCTGGGTGCGCTATGAGGCAGCCGGGCTCTGCCACACCAAGGGTGGGTTATATTGCCGTCCGCCCCCTCCCCTGCACGCCAAACCCTAGCGCCTATCTGTCCCCTCATCCCGAGCACCTTTGGCGACATAGGTCCACAGCCTCGCGGCCAGCTTGGTAACGAGGAAGATGTCCTTGATGCCACCAATGACATTCTGGCGCAGGCTGTGGCATATGAGGTGGTTTTCCCGAGTATGGGAGGTGGGCTTGGCACACCTGCGCGACTTTTGTTCCATCTTCCAGCATACCCTTCACTGCACCTGTTGCATACAGAAGCTTCGCATCCCAGGCCTCTGACAGTCGGCACACATACCTGTGGCTGGGGATGGTGGCCCGGGCGCCCGGGGACAGGAGGGACTCCTCATCCAGGCTGGGCTCCGCCAGCAGCTCCGGCTCCTGGGCTTCCTCGGTCTGCATGCGCCCCAGCAGCATGGAGCCCAGTTCCCTGAGGGGCACGCTTTCTTCCCCTTCCTCCCCGAACTCCACGACCTCGATGTCCGGCAGTGGGCCAACATGGGTGATCGTGGTTAGGGCCTCCTCGCTGAAAACCCCAGCCCTGGCCTCCTCGGTGGTCTCCTGGACCATGAGGGCCCTCGGTAGCGTGTGCCTGCGATGGGGTGCAGTCCTAGACGGTGTAGGCAATTCCCTGCTGTGTCCCGGGCCGAATGGTGGGGTGCGTCTGGCTGTCGGAGGTGTCGAGAGTGGCTGGCTCCACGGAGCTTGACCGGTCACTCCTCGCATGCACTCCAATGAAGGGAGGGGTTGACACTCGGATTCCGGCTGCTCGTTGCCCCGATCATGAGTGGGGCGCAGCCTGCCAGTGCCGGATGCGCACGAAGTTGCGAGGGGTCACAGGGCACGGGCCGGGCATACCGGGCGCGAGGTGCCCGGGAGCTTCCTGTGGGATGACCTGGGCTCGGATCATGATGCCATGCACAAGCCTTACATCAAGCAAGCAAGGTATGCTGACAGTGATGGGCACAAAAAAGCAGCGATCAAAAGAGGAGAGTGGCAACCAGGCGCGCGAGGAGCTGCATGGCCAGCAGGGCCACAAATGCGGCGGCCAGGACGGCGGCGACCGCGGGTTGCTGCAGCGCCTCCGCAGCGGCCGCGACGCCCTCGCGCGCGGCCGCACCGGCCGCCGCGGCCACCAGCGCACGACCGTCGGGATCCCTGGCCACCGAGAGGAGGGAGCGCGTGGCAGTCTTCGCCCACGCCGGCTCGCCGTCGGGCTGCCCCATGGCCGCTGCTGCTGAGTCCGGCGCGGCAATCTGCCGGACGTCGGCCGACTCCTCGTCGCACATGCCTGAACCATGTCCAGCCCGGTCGCCGTGCGCCGGTCCGAGGCGGGGCCGCGCCTCGGCGAACGCCGGCGGCGTGCGCACGGAGCGCGGGCTGCCCGCGTCGCCGGCCTTGGTGGCCGCCGCGCCGCCGTCGTCAAAGGCGGACAGGCTGGCCAGGCGGCGCAGCGTCTCGCCCGCCGCGTCCCCGCTGGCGCTGGCGGCGGGGCTGGCGCCGGCGTCGGAGGACCGCCCCGCCGCGCTGCCCGGCGAGGCGGAGCCGCTGCTCCGGCCCGCGCGGGAGTGCAGCGGCGGGAACACCGCGGCGCGCACCGTCTCGCGGGCCATCGTGCTGATGCAGGCGCGCGCCACGCCCATGTGCTCCGCGCGCGAGGCCAGTGCGGCGAGCAGCTGGTCGAAGACGTTGATGTCCAGCGTGCGGTCGCAGTACACGCCAACGCCGGCGGCGGCCAGCGTGCCCAGCATGCGCCGCGCCGCGCGCTGGCCCCCGGCCGAGCCCAGCCAGCTCAGCACGCGGTCCAGTGCGTCAGGGTCGGCGGGAGCGGCGCAGGGGTCGGCGGGGGAAGCGCCCGGCGCGGCGCGCCGGGCCTCGCAGGCTCCAGCCGCCAGGTTGCGGGCGCCCAGGGCCACGGCCAGGGACACGAGGGACTGCCCCTTCTCGCTCATCACGGCGGCCAGGATGCGGTCCAACAGGTCTGGGCCCATGGACTCTTTGCCAGAGGAGGAACCTGCGGTGCGGTGACAGGGTTTTGTGCGGGGGGAAAAGATGACGAGGAGAGGTGCAAGTGTGGAGGGTTGTTGTACACCTGCCCGCCAGGCGCGGGCCAGTCCTCAGAGGGCGCATGCTCGTGGCCCAACAACCCCTGTAAGTTAAAGGACCCCGAACAAGCCCCAGCCATAGGTACGCACCGTCCTGCACGCCTGCCCAGATGGCGGCGACGGTGTGCGACGTGGCCGCCCCCACCTCCGGTGACTGGAGCAGGGCTGCCAGCTGCCTCAGGCGGGGCGGCAGGGCGGCGTCGTCCTCCGAACCCAGGTAGTCCCGCACATCCCTCACCAGGCAGCCGGTGAGGTCGGAGCCGGAGGCCAGGGTGTCGGAGGCGGAGTCCAGCAGGGAACCCAGCCTCCCCAGGGCACGCCGCCAGGCCGCTACCGTGTCAGAGTGGTATGCTCGGTAGCCGGCATAGCCGATGACTGCCACGCCGGCCGCCAGGAGCAGCTCCCGGCGTCGTCGCTGGAGCAGGGCTGGGAGCGAGGCTGTCGTGGCCATCCCGACGTCGAGCGGGGAACAGGCTCGACGGTGTCAGAGGCTTCCGCAAACCATTCCAAATAACGTTGGAGGGTGCTGAAATTCCAGGCAACTGAGCTTCGTTCCCTTCAGGCCCGAGGCCCGGACGAGCTCGGGTGCGAGCCAACAGAATCCTGTTGGTTTCCACTGGAGGGCTCCAGTCCAAACGGCTGGGAGATCTATTGCTGTGGGTGGAGAGTCAGCTTGAATTTTTGAGGTAGGCATGGGCAAGTTGTCTGCCCCCCTTGGGTAACTCGTGCGTGGTCGCTCGCTGCTGACGCGGCAGGGCGAGCCTAGTGGCGAGCTCGGCCACCCACCAAACACCTCCGCGGAACCTGGGGAGTTGTTGAACTCGCAGCAGCCCCTACATTGGCCATACCGTGAGACATTGCCATGCAAATCAATACATTTGTACACAAGTTAGATTGAGTTCATACGCTTGGGAGCCTATGTTTCATGTTTCCGTACCCATCCTCTGCGAGTACAGGCCAGTGAGACGGAGCCACGTTGTCGAACATGCTCAGATCGCTGAGTAGTGACTGTGTTGCGGTCGAGGGACTCCTCCACACCATGCGCGGAACGACCCGGAGTGCTCCGAAACCACCATTCAAAAGCAGTGACTTGGCTTCGCTGGGCGGGTCCCTGTCCCGACCGCCCATCGCCAGGTCCGAAAGCTTTACAACGTGGAACAAATTCATCAAATACCGCCACCGGACCCGTCCCGGGCTGGCCTCTTCGCAGCCTCCGAAATGTCAACACCCCTCCCGTCTTTCCCCTTGCACACGCGCAGCCCGCGAGCGTGGCGGAGCAAGAGCGCGGCCACCAGCACCTCTTCCTTTAGCTTCAGCAGCGGGGCTTCGGGGGACTGGAACTGGGCAGCAGGTGGGGGACGTACTTCCTCAGCTACCACCCCATCTTCTTTCCCCACCACCGTCGGCTTTGACGCGCAGCAGCAGGCTCTTCCAGCACTGAAGGTCGGCAGCCATCACAAAGTTGCCACCTCAAGTCTCCAAAGCAACGGATCACCAGGATACGGGGAGGCTGATGGTTTCTTCCCACGAGTTGCCGCGAACGCCTCGGAGACTGCAGCCCTCGGGAAGCAGCCGGCCTCCTCGGGGCCCGACAAGTGGTGGGCTGGGTCGGCCGAGTCTCAAATGGCATGGCAGCCCCACCTGAGGATCGCGCGGAGAGCGCCCCTCCCCAGCCCCCTCGCATCAAGAGGTAGGGCGGACAGAACATGCAGGGGTCACGAGTGTGTAATGGAAGGTGGAAGTGCTTACCTGAATCTTCCAAGCCGTTTCTCAGCCAGCATTGTACTCTCCTGGTGCAGGTGACGTGGAAGAGCCCCCTGTGGTGAGACGGTCCCTGACACTGTCGGAAGTGATGGCCAGCTCCAGCACTGCTGGCACCAGCCCACCAGTCCAGGCTGAAGACCAGCCCCAACCTCGGACCAAAGTGGTGGTGCTGCGACCCTTGTGAGGTGTGGAGGGGCGAAAAAAAGCCCCCACAGTACGCCACAACCTTGAGAGCATCGACTCAATACGAAGAATAGAAGAGAACCAATCCTTCTGGAGAGTGATACCACCTCCACGAACAAAAACGAAGACCCACTTCTCACATGCTGGCATATGAATGCGAGGTTTTGATACCCAGCTCGCAGCCCTTCAACCCCCCCTTCTGGAGCGGTCCTTGACGAGACCCTCGAACTGCATAATACATCGCCTGTTGTAAACTGCACACTACACCTACATCTCGTGGATCCAGGGGAAGGGCCGACCAACAGTTTGACGCGCGCCCTATTTTCAGTTTTGTTAGCGTCCGGGGGTCTCCACATTGCAGACCATTCTCCGACTGGCGCGGTTTTACGGGGGCATGTGAATTGAGCATACGCACATCAATTCCTACACCCTCTTGACAGATTGACCACTACGCCTGGGCCGGCCTGAGCACTCCTGAGACCCAGGCCGTAGGATCTCTCGACGGCTTGGCCGACCATACCTCAGCTCACTTCCGATACTTTGAATCTCTCACATCCGAATACACCTCATTTATTGGAGTTTTCTATACGGAGTCCAGCATAATCCAGAGACCCGGCAGTGACACCCTTGGACCCGCCCCAGGCGATGGCAAAATTCAGGTCGGTCGGCCCACGCCACAGAGGTGGGGCCTATCGACACATCATTCTATGCACGGTGCTGTTGGGAATTGGTCTGGCGGCTCTCAGCTTCGCACCACACGGCCTACAGATGAAGGCTGTCGGAGGAGGTGAGGCGGGGGTGTGGTGTCCTTCGGGGTGATGCCTTTGTCATGATCCGTATATGTGATATGTTCCGAGCCAAGCAGCACCCTGTGTCTCCCGGTAGATCATGGCTTGAATCCGGAGTTTGTGGAGCACAGCTTCGTCACCAGCGCTCCAGAGGTGTGCGTGGCTGGCTGACGGTCAAGGGTCATAGCCTGTGCACAGTGCAGGCCCTGCAGATGCACGTCAGCGTCATATGTAGCAAATATATTAGCAGTGCATGGAGCAGGTGGATGTGGGCGTCACGGCATGCTGACCACGACCCTGTCCTGTCTTGCTTTTCAGGCCGTCAGCACAGCCGGTGACCAGGCGGATCAGCAGGCTGCGACTGAGGGGGCCGAGGTGGTCGAGCCGACCGAGGGGGCCGAGGTGGACGAGGAGGCCCAGCAGAAGGAGGTGGACGCCGCTTTGGAACGGGCTGCGGCGGCCGCGGCGGCCGCGCGCCGCGGCCGTGCGGCGGCGGGCGACCGCCCGCCGGAGCCGTGGATGGAGAACCCCGCCGCCGACTCCGGGATCCCGGGGCTGGTGGCCCCCTCAGGGTCTGACAAGTACCATGTCCTGGTGACGATGAACGGCGGGATCTACGTCACATGGCAGAGCCGCGTGTGCTACTACTGGTACAAGCGCATGAAGGCGCTGTACCCGGACAGCGCTATGGGTGGCTTCACCCGCATCATCCACGGGTAGGTTTAGTTGGAAATGGGGGGGAGAGGAAGGGGAGGGGTTTAAATATAGGAACAAAACGGGGCGCCAGAGCTGGAGGCGGGGCTGTTGGGGGACTTTCCCTGCTGTGCTAAGGGAGAGGAAGAGCACAACACAGCGACACGGCATCCACTGCTGCGCCGGCGGGGCGACTTTGCCAGCCTGTGCTGCCCATGACCGGCGCCTGCTCGTTGTCGATTTCCCACCTGACCCACCCCAGTGGCGTCGCCGATGAGTACATGGAGGAGATCCCCTCTGTCGTCGTGGACCCCATGCCAGAGGACATCGCCAAGCTGGCACAGGTCAGTGCGCCTGCGTCATTCCCCTGTCGTGCAAGAGGCTGTGTCTGTCCTGGGGCAAAACGATGCATAGCAGCCGCTCCGGGGGTGTGCAGCGGCTTCCTCGCTGCATGAGCCGCTCCTTGTTGCCAAGGACAGGCGCGCCATCCCATCGACGCTCTGTCCCTGGCAGCTGGTGGCCCTGGCCGCAAGGGCTTCCGCCCTCCAATCATGCAATCCATTGCACCCGCCCCTTCCCCCCCCCTCACCCCACGCCAGGGCTACGTGGTGCTGGAACGTCCCCTGGCTTTCCAGCAGTGGGTGCGGCGCTACGCCGCCCAGATCCCGGAGCCCTACATCCTCATGTCCGAGCCAGACCATGTCTTCGTGCTGCCGCCCCCGCTCTGGGCGACGCCCACCAGGTGCCGAGGAGCGGTGTGGAGGATGACAAGGGCTGCTCGGGGTGAGACGGCTCCTTCGGGGCATGGTCTGCCCCTCGCCCTGGCGTCCGCCTGCTGCCCTTTTCCGGGCAGGCGTCTCGCATGCTGACGGGCCAGGTCCCGCTCGCAAGGAACTCATGGCCGGTTTGGGGAGTGGGAGCAAGGAAGGATTGTTTCCCATCACCATGAACCCCGCCTTGCCG